>NC_050445.1:133631597-133806147 GCF_903995425.1 Onychomys torridus
CCCCCCCCAGAAAGAAGATGGTGCTCAGATGCCTCTGGGCCCTGAATACACACACAATCCCTCACAGCCCTCCCAAGGCCTCAGTTCCAACACCAGAGGGCTGTGTGTGTCCAGATTCTGAACAGCACACAGCTCCCTGGGGACATGGTGCAAGTCTGACAAGCGACCCATCCCTTTCTGTGATCCTGGGACTTAAGAAATGTCAGAAGCCAGCTCGAGCAGACTACAATCCCTGCTCGCACTGCTCTGGTGGAGGACTAGTGACACCTGCAGCAGAGGCCACCAGCTTCTCTGGGCTTCCCAGGGACTCTGTCTGTCCCTCTGACAGTGTGTGGGAATCCTCCCTGCCTGGGTGCAGCATGATGACTGCCTCCTTCCTATCACTTTCCCTTGCAATTCAGTATCATTTCCCCTCATCCTTTCCTTTCAATTGTCTCCTCACTTTCTTCTTTGGCCATTTCCTAGCTGGTCTGACAAATGGAGGCCCATGGTTGCACTCAAGTCTGAAATATTCAGAAGACCTGAATAGAAAGGGCCATGAGTTCAGGAACATGACATTTCCAAATACCTCATAGAACTCATACTCGACATGGGTATGTACAGGATTTCTTCCTTTTCAATTCATCTTTCATTTATATAGGTCTTTCTCATTCAGCTACATGGTAGACTTTCAAGGGGCACAGTCAATGATGATCAATCAATCCTTTTGATTCCAGCACTGAGTGGCTTGTGTCTTTAGACAAGTCACTTCACTTGTCTGCTCTGTCACATGTAAAATGAGGAGAAAAATCCGTATTTCTGCACTGAGCCCTGGGCATCCCAGGCTGTTGAAAGCACAGAGACAGGGCAGGAGAAGCCAATGGTAGTAAGACTCTTAAATGTTAGCAGGGCTATGCTAGCTCAAAATGGTTTCCAAGGGTCCTGACCCAGGGGAATGGAGTCCAGGGTCCAGTCTGATGTAAACAGAAAGCATGTACAGAATGCAAGGGCCTCCCTTTTACTGGCCAGTCTGGAAGACTTTTGTCAACTTAAGGTGTCTGTCTGGGATGTAATCCAGAAGCGGGAACACTGCTCTGTGACCTTTCTTACAACTTGGAATCCCATCTCTTGTCTCTCCAAAATCCAGTAGTGCATAAGGATGGCAAACTCAGATCTTGTTAAGGCCAGGTAGAAACAAGGGCATGGAAGATATCTGTCATTAGTGAAATCATTGTTCTTTGTATGTTAGGGAACACAATCATGAGCAGAAGCCACATCAGAGAAGGTCTTCTAGGATGGGGACAACAATGGAGGACTAGACATGCTATTCACATATGTGTGCTTATGCAGCACACACATACCTGAAAGAGCTAGGAGGTACTAAAGGCCACCACCCAAAGTTAAGAATTCACACCAGACAGCTTGTGGGTACCAATGTATATTTATGTATGTGTATTTATCAAAGCTGCCACAAAGCCTGCCCCAAGCAGAACTGATGAACTCAGTTGCACAATTGCATCTCAGGACAAGGTACACAGACAATGAGTACAATAACCCCATTTCACACAGCATGCCATATTCCACATTGCTTCATAATGCGATCACCATTCACCCTGACCTCTAAGCACAGCCTTCTGTCTATTCTACAGCCGAGACCAAGAAGTAGAACATCTTAGCTCCATGCTCTCTGGGTCTTCTCTCACACATTCATTCTATGCCACTAAATCTTTCCTGAGGTCTGCTCTGCCTGCGTCCGCATGGCTGCTTTCTCAGGACATTGATGGGCTTGTGGGATATATAAAACCAGAAGAATTAAGGCTCACATGCCCACTGCTCTCTGGACAGCAGAGAAAGCCCCATCTGGATGAATATCTAGTCCAGATATGAGCTGCATTGCAACTGTTGCTGTCCACACAGTGACTGAAAGAAACCCCAAGTTATTATGCCTGTTAGTATATGAAGAGCCACCTTTATGCATGATTATCAAAGTGGGCAGCACAGTCACTACAGTGAAACCCACACCTCATCTGGGGTCCCCACTGGTGCCTGAAATGCTTTCCTTCTATACCCAGAGCAAGGAATAAACAGAATATGGAAAATGCACATGATGGAATATTATCTAGCTGTAAATAGGAATGAAGGTTTCATATATGCTACAATGAGGGTAATCATTAAAAGTTTAAGAAGCCAATCACGAAAGAGGGAATATTGTGTGGTTCTACTTACATAAAACACCTACCCTAGCATTCACAGACACAGAAAGCATGTTAAAGCATTGGGGGCTAGGAAAGAAGATGGGGCCATGTTTAATGGGTGTAAAATTTCAGCTTGGGGCAAGGATGACCCTTGGGGTGTACCTAACACCACTGAGTCAGACACTTATCTGTGGTCAGAATGTCAAGTTTTATGTTGTGTCTTTTTGCCACCATGAAAATGGAAAAGAATCATTCTTCAGGACACTGAGTGCTTCCCAGCCCTATGGGTCATTTAAAGTCCTGAGGTAAGGACTAAAGCTTGGTGTGTTCCACCTTGTCAGAGGTGGATTCCTCAGAGGTGGGTTAGGAGGCTGTCTGGATGTGGGTGGGGAGTCCACATTTTGGAGAATGTACGTGGGGAGATTAGAGGGTAAGCCTCATTCAGAAGCCTCATTTAGTAAGTGTGTGGGGTTTCTAACAGTTTGGCCTTCTCAGGACATTGCCGTAAAGAGCAAAGGGATAAGAGAAACAAACAAACAAAACACTTAATGTTCCAAGAGTAAAACTAGACTTAAAAAGAAAAATACTATTAATGAGGGCAAGAGGCAAGTGCAGTTGAATGAGTGGACAGGATGCTGTCACTGGCTTTACAGTGGTTATATGCATCCCACATCCTACATAGTAAATTGCTTTGTGTTTGCCTTTTATGCAGAGTTGAGTGATTTACCAGGCTCCTTCCTGCACATTCCCTAAGGGCCCATTTTACTTCAGTGCACGGGAAGAACAGGCAGCACAGGGCTCAGGTTAGAGTGTGGGGCATGAGACCTGCTCACCAACTCCCAGGCCCACCCTTCCTTGGGCCTGTGTCCCCCTGAGCACATGGCTTTCCAAGTGTGACCCCCTGCCAGGAGGCAGGCTCCTCCATTCCTGCTTGTGCAGTGTTTGAACCATCCACCTCTGCACGCTGCTGCCTCTGTCTTGGAGACAAAAGGAAGCCTGAATGTCACCCGGGACATTCTCTTCCCTTTCCACTGAATCCTCCCACCCAGGGACACTGGTCTCATAGGAGTCTGCTGAAATCCTTTCTTCTCTTAGGTGAAAAAGATGATCATTTCTTCAGGGCAATGGGTGACAAATATTGTCAATTAGAACTGGATCACATAGGGACAACAGGTATTGGTGTAGTGAGTGTGGACTGGTGTGCAATTTTCCAAATTGGAGGTGTATGCAGCCAAGACCTTCATTTGAAGTGAGCAAGAGCTAGTCAGGGCAACTGGACTATTCTCTGCTAATCCCACTGCTAGCCCCATCCAGTACTCTAACTGTCATTGACTATTTAGATACTGTCTAGTTAGGGTTTTTATTGCCGAGAAATAAAACATGACACCATGATCATGGCAACTCTTATTAAGAAAATGTTTAATTAGGGTGGCTCACTTACAGTTTCAGAGGTTCAGTCCATTATCATCATGATGGGGAGCATGATGGCATGCAGGAAGACATGTTGGAGGAATAGCTGAAAGTCCTACATCTTGCATGAAACAGTAAGTCAACTTACATACTTGGAGGTATCCTGAGTGTAGGAAACCTTAAAGCCCACCCCCACAATGACACACTTCATCCAACAAGGCCACACCCATTCCAACAAAGCCACACCTTCTAATAGGGCCACTTTCTATGAGATTATGGGGGCCAGTTACATTCAAACCGCCACAGATAGTAAAGCAGCTTTTTGCCTGGTTTACAGCTGTCTAGGCAATTTCATTGCTCAGACACCCCCATTAGTTCCTTCAAGTGATCCCAGCTTTCTGACTGTGGCTCCAGGATCCATCACAATCTGGCCACATCCCTGACCACCACTCATTGCTCCAGCCAACCCAAAACCTCATGACCCCCAAACCAGACTGGCTAGTTATGAAAGGTCCCTTTTTCCATTCCTCCCTCCTCCTTCATCACCTGCAGCCTCTTTCTCACGCTGAGGTCTAGCTCAATGTCCCCCACCTGCCTCCCTTGCCTCAAGGGGTTGAAGGAGTCCACCTTGGGCCTGCAGCACCCTTGGCACACAGTGCCATCACAGCGCACTTTATGGTGCATGTGGTTGCTGTGTTCTTCTCCATTCCTGGGAATCAGCATCTACAGGGCAGAAGCACATGTCTCTGTCATCCATGGCTCAGAGGTGCCTTTCCGTGAAAGGCAAAGGGTTAGAGGAGAAATGGCTTGGCATTCGTACGTGCCTGGGATTAAAGCACAAGCTACACACACTGTTTAAGGTCCAGCTTCTTTGCTAGTGAAATGGGAATAGTCATACATACATGCCTTGGGGTCACCTTGAGAATGAGAAATCAGAGCTGTCACTCTGAGTGGTAATCGCTGTCATGCATACCTGAATTCATGGTAGCTGGCACACAGAAAGTGTGCAACACACCTCTGTTGAGTGGACCCATCATCTCTGTGCTAATGGCTCTGAGTATCCTCCCAGAGGCCCTGGTCCTTTCTTCATCCTTAGGGGCATTGCTGAGGGCAGCAGTCAGCCACACAGCCTGATGCCTCCATCTCTCCTCCTCCCTGGTCACATCAGCTGTCCTCCCTTCTAAGTGGTGGCATACTCCTGGTCCTCTTTTGATTGTCTTTATTTCAACAAAAACAAGGGGTATGAGGCCCCACATCTGCTTTCTATTATCAAAACCACACGAAGACAATATCAAAACAAAAACTCCCCTGTGTTCTGTTTGCTAAGTTCTATTTATTCTGAACCTTCATGTGCATCTCTTCCCTCAGCCCTTTGATCCACAGGAATCGGTTCCATTCTGGTTTCACAGACTCCCAGTCATGGCTGGGTGTGTTTTCCTGTATCTCCGGGAACTTACTGTCCCTTGGTATGAATGAGGGGACTGAGGAAGGTCTTAAGTGGAGGTCCCATGTCTTCAGGAGGTTTGATGACCACACGATCATCACCACAGTGGCAACTCCCTGGGCAGGACTTGATCTTCCAGTCAGTACTTTTGCATCCATTTATAAGTATGTCAAGTCTCGGGGGCCCCATTCAGAAAAGAAAAAGGGAGTACTTTTTCCTTCTTCCCTGTCCTCTTTACACCACCCTCTCACCATCACCACATCATTATCACCCTTATCTCCTCCATCTTCACCTCCATCACACCTCCATCACTGCCCCACGTGACCACTGCCACCTTTCGCTGTCTGCATCCCATCCTCAATAGAAATCTTTCGTCTGTCTGCACTGCCATGAGCAACAGTCTGAGGCCAGATTCTTCAGTCCCTATCCTAACAGCAAAGCTTACGAGGGATACAAACATCATCTCCGTGACTACACATGCAAGTTCATCAAAGAGGGTTAGAGCATCTTCTGCAACACGACGTAGTTAGTGAGAGGCAGAGCTTGGACAACATTCGTTTTTTTGTTTTTGTTTTTTCCATTTTGGGGGCTTATAGAGAAAGCTGAACCCCATCAAGTTTCTCCCCCACTAACCTAGGGCTCTATCACTTTTGTCAGATCGAGGATGTGTTTGAAGTGGAGTGACTGGTCTCTGGGTGACACTCAGCAATGTAAGCAAGCCTGTGACAGAGTCCCCTGGCCCAGGACACTCAGTGCATGGTTGGCATTTGGACGCAGGACTGTAGAAGTCACCACAGCTGTTGTACAGACCCCATGGTCTTTTCCCATAACTTGTCAAACTCATCACCCTGTGTGGGGTACAGCTAGCTACAGACCAATCACATTTCTCATGGGATTCCGTTCCTTGTCACCACCCACTGTGGTATGTGACCCAATCTAAGAGACGTGGAGGGAAGGCAAGTTTTCCGATTGATGCTCTGGTACTGGTCACACTCATGTTTGCAAGAAAAGTCGGGACACGATTGGGGCCATATGGATACAGGGTGAAGGCAGGAGCAGTTTGCTGAGTGTGACAAGAACGTAGTGGAAAGACCTCAAGTCAACACAGGTTGCTAGGTGGTGAGTTAATTCTGATGCTGCCCTAGTTTGGGGGCTCCTTTATTGAGACCCTGTTCTCACTGGACACTGTTCCAGACCTGCGTTTTCCACCTCCATCCCACACAGTCCACTTTACATTAAAATTCAGTTCATTCTCACGCATCAGAAAAAAAGCAAGAGTGCATAAGCCTGGCCCGAGAAGAGCATTTCAGATCCTGGTCTGACTAGACCTCCAGTATGGCCTGGACACATCAGAGAGCAGCCTGCAGGACTCCAAGCTCAGCTCTTGCTGTAGCATATGATTGACAGTGGGGTCATGCTACAGGAGGCAGGTGCTCACACTACAGTCCAGCCAGGCTGGGCCGTATTTATCCCACCATCAAACACCCAGGGATAAAGAATGGGGTACACAGATCTGGTGCCCCCTGTCTTATCTGAGTATTTTCTTTTATCTTATTTTTATTTTTAAGAAATTTTCTGTTCATTTTACATACCAACCACAGCTGCCCCTCTCCTCCCTCCTCCCATTCCCCCCCCCCCAGCCTTCCCCCAACCCACCCCTCATTCCTACCTCCTCCAAGGCAAAGACTCGCATGGGGAGTCAGCAGAGCCTGGTACATTCAGTTGAGTCAGGTCTAAGACCCTTCCCCTGAACCAAGGCTGTGCAAAGTGTCCCACCATAGGCACTGGGCTCCAAAAAACCCGCTCATGCCCCAGATGGATCCTGATCCCACTGCCATGGGCCCCTTAAACAGGTCAAACTAAACAACTGTCTCGCCTATGCAGAGGGCCTAGTCCAGTCCTATGGAGGCTCCACAGCTATTGGCCCACTGTTCATGGGTTCCCACTAGTTTGGTTTGTTTGTCTCTGTAGATTTCCCCATCATGATCTCTATGGCCCTTGCTCATAGAGGGGATGAGAACAGAAAGGAATGAGGTGATGGAGCTGGAATAGAGATGGAGCAGGGAGCAAGGAAAGAAATACCATGACAGAGGGAGACGTCAAGGGATCATGGAGAAACAAGGTGCTAGAGAAGTTCCCAGGAATCTACAAGTATGACCCCACCTTAGACTACTAGCAGTAGTGGAGAAGGTGCCTAAACTGAGATACTCTGGTAATCAGATCAGTGACTACCCTAACTGTCATCCTAGAACCTCCATCCAGTGACTGATGGAAGCAGATGCAGAGACCACAGCCACGCACCAGGCCGAGCTTCAGGAGTCCAGTCCAATTGAGTATTTTCTTACCTTCAAAGGATGAAGGAAGCAAGGAATGTCCCATCACCTCACACTGAGTGCTGCATTTTTTAACAGAGATCCCTAGTCCTGACTCATCAGGCTCCATCTCTCTTCCCTCCCCACCTGCTGTCCCTTGTCAACTTCCAGTGCCACAATACCAATTAAGAGACTTAATTCCTACCTTCCTGCTCCCACTAAGGCCACAGGGCCCCTGGTTTGTGAGGCTCTCACTTCCCAACTGTATTCACCCCCTAGGAGAAGATTGTTCTGCTTTCTCCAGACCTGGAGACCTCCTTCTCCTGTGCTCACTCTAGCCTTTGGACAGCCTGTCTGTCTGCTTATTTAGCATATTACTATCTGGCTCCACAGCCTGTATGACAAGCTTCTGAGTGAAGCTAGTGAGTGGCTGGAACCTGGTTCACTCTAGGAACGGAGTTCTCTAGAGTTACACCACAGGATATTCTGTCCCCACAATGCACTGTGAAGGGCCAGGAACACACGTGACCTCCCAACGTAAAGGACAGCGAGAGTCACCAAGGTTAGTGTCCCAGCTCTAGCCTTCCTCTCACGCCCGGGGCTCCACACAGCAGACAGCACGCTTTCCTGTCCCAAGCTGTTTTACGCAGCACTTGGTGTACAACTCCAGGCACAGTGACAGATGGCTTCCTTCTTAGACAACACTTCTCCACCCTCACCATGTGAATTAAACAAGGAGCCCCATCACTGTCAATTTGAAGAACAAGGACTGGGGACTCTCCACTCCTGAGGCACAGACACAAAGGACTACACCTGTAAGTACTCTATGTCCTCACTCACATGTGGAGATCAAGTCTTTCCTGTAGAAAAGACCCAAATAATCACTAGAGACTGGGAGTGCAGGCAAAGAGTATGGCCTGCTAATAGGCACCAACAAATAATAATACCGGAGCAACTAGTTCTGGTGTTCTCAGCACAACCCAGAGACTGCGGTGTGTAACTGGGCATAATACAGTCATTAAAAGCACAGCACAGTGACCAGGGGCCATAGCCATGTATGCTATGCTCACTAAAAGCAGAGACAAGGGATCCTCATTCACCCAAGTAAAAGCATTTGAGGAGGTAAAAATGCTAATTACACTTAGTTTATCATTATGTCTTATAGACATGCTCATAATTCCTTTACTGCAGCCTATAAATATGCACAAATATCACTTATCAATCAGGAAATTAGAGTATCAGATGCTGCCTCTGCCCTATGGCCTCACAGTCTGTAGGAGGCTGGGTGGTGTATATCATGCAGACAAATGATCATGCAGGGCCACATGTGGACAGCCCTTCAGTGATCACTACAGACCCCAGATGTGCAGGACAGGAGAAAGGGTAGATTTTCTAGGGCTGGCGGCTGGGGTGTATGACGTTAGACAGTGGAGTCTTCATCACATGTGGGCAATAAGGTTTCCCAGGAGACACAAAAGGCCGAGGCTTTTTTCCTTAATTTTCACTGTAGAACAAAATGGTGGACGTATTTGGTGGAAAATATATGAATATGTGAATATATCATAATGATGATCATGACGGGGTTTGCTGCAACAATGAAATAGCTGCTGATATTTTGTACTTATTATAACCTAGAATATGTGCTAAATAATGCCAGGTGGGAAGAGAAGGCTTAAATTACAGCAGGTTTTGAGTGATAGCATAGAGTCCGAATTTTATACTAGGGATATTACACCTGGGTTTAAGACCCATGGTGAAGGGCTCAGGCTGTAACTCAGCAGTGGAGGCCCTGTGTTCAAATCTCAGTGAGATATGAGAGAGAGAGAGAGAGAGAGAGAGAGAGAGAGAGAGAGAGAGAGAGAGAATGAACCACAGTGATGAAGTGATGATGGTTTGGGACTGAGGATAATAAGTGTTTTAGGAAGATAACAAGTAAAGCAATGTTTGGATGCCCTTGACTGAACAGGGAGACACCTACAGCATTCCAGGAATGGAACAGGGAGGGCTGACATGAGCAGCTGGGAGAGCAGGTATACTGTACAGCCTACAGGCCACAGAGGAGCCATGGCTAGAGGGCTGCCTGGCTATCCCAAAGGCAATCTAATTTTAGAAGCGTTTCTTGTGAGCTATAAACAGTCATAATTTTGTTCCCTGTAAAAATGGGCCTGTATGTCTTGCTGATCAGTTCAATTACGGTGATATGAAACAGAAAGCAGGAAGCTGTGGGGACATGCCCTAAAATGGGGTAGTTAGTAAAGGTGACTCATGATCTCTTCCTTTGGGGACCTCAGCAGGGGGAGGTGAGCTTTGGGTTGTCTCCCCAGGTGAAGATGAATTCAGTGGTGGAAGTCGTAGGGCATAGAACTCCAGGGGCCGTGGGTTAGAGATCCCTGCACTCTCCGTGATGTTTTCTAGGCCGTACCACAGGGTCTCCATTGTAAAGCAGAATGGCCACTGCAGTGCTTTTTGCTATGGCTTGCTTGGTCGCTGTCATAGTAGGGAGGTTGAGCACTGACCCAGAATGTGGCTCAGTCAATCTGAACTCCAAGCTCCTGGTACATGCTTCCTGCCAGGTCCTGGGCCCAGTGCTTTGCATACATATCTTTGCCCCCTGGGAGGCAAGTTGATAGTCACTTTTTACAGGATCAGAAGCCCAACCTGCCTGGCCTACCATGCTGTACTGACCCTTACAGCATGGCAGAGCACACTGAATTGCTGGGTCCCATATGGCCGCTGACTGTTTCTCTCCCTGAAAACATAGTAAGGCAATGACTAGGCTATAGCAATAACAGCATTGTTCTCGAAGTCAGATCCCTGGGTTCTAATTTTAGTCTTACTGATGTCACCTGGTGACCTGGGAGAGGTCACCAGCCTCTGCAGATCTGATTTTCCTCATCCATGAAATGAAAAAGGCTGATTTATCCTTAGCTCTTAAACTTGCCTCTCTCAGACACCTAGACACACTCTGGGCCTCCATCCAAGATCTGTTGAACCAGAGTCTTCAGGATTTGGCTATCAGAACTTGTGGCAAGCTCCTCAGCTTGGAGAATGTAAATAATCTCCATGGCTACTTCCAGCCACAGTATTCTCTTTTTCTCATATGTATTTTCCACCCATGGCCCTCTTTGGCACTGGGGAGGGAGAACACAAGCAATCAGCCTGGGCTCCATGTGTGGGGTGTGAAGAAAAGGGCAGCCCACAGAGTGGCAGTGTGGGGCTGATTCACTGGGTGGACAGAATCAGCATCAAGCAGCCTACAGATAAGAGGCGCTAGTGGGCCAGCAAGGGCAGCATGCTGACTATGCTCTGTGTACACTGCTTCATGTCGAGGACTGTGAGGAACACACAGAAAGGTCTGTCTGTACTCATGGGGACTGACACCCCACACAATGTGGCCACTATAGACCCAGGAATATACAAGTTGCAAGTAC
Organism: Onychomys torridus; assembly: GCF_903995425.1. Classification (NCBI taxonomy): domain Eukaryota; kingdom Metazoa; phylum Chordata; class Mammalia; order Rodentia; family Cricetidae; genus Onychomys; species Onychomys torridus. The sequence goes on from NC_050445.1 coordinate 133,642,369, forward strand.
TGACTGAAGAAGAGACTGGAGCTGCTCAAATGTAAGCAGTGTTTACATATCAGACAGTCCAGCATTGGTCCTTTGCCATCCTGGCTACTCTGGCCTGGATAAGGGATGAGTAAGTGGAGGTAGGCACTCTGGATGATGTCTTTGCCTCCCAGGAAGGAATAATCTTTCCTGCTCACTAAGGATGAACCTTAACAGCAGATCTACAGCAAGTTAGGAACACTACTGACTGAGTGTTTGTGCCTGTCCCACCCCCAGTGCCTATGCTGAAATCTGAACCACCAGGCTAGTGGCTCAGATCTCAGGCCCTGGTAAGAATGGCACTTCTGCCCACTACCAAGGATGGGCTGTGGTGGGTTGTATGTGGTACCTGAGGGTGAGCAAAGCTCTTGAGTTCTATCAAATGGCACCCAGAACCTCCTATAAGTTTCTCAACTTGATACATAGAGCCATTCCCTGCAAATGGGGAGCACAGGATGATCCAGAATATGGGTGCCACTTATGAGGCTATGGGGGGGGAGCGCTTATGTTCATGAGTATATTTCATCCCTCTTAATCCTGCAAGGAAGGAAAGCGTATCTGTCTTCCAATGTGAGAGGGGAGGAAGCTGAAGCCGACTTAGCTGCTTGGTTTATACCCATGTCCTGTGATTCTGAGCTCTGTCTCCAGAGCAGCCTGATGGGTGCTGAATGAATCCGGGGCCTAGCTTCACTCTAGTCGTCGAGTAGGCACGGCTCCTTCCTAGTCTCTTGTTACAGAATCTAGGCCTCTGTAGGTTGGGATAGTGTTCCCTTTCCTCAGAGCCTCAAGATGAAACCTTCTCTGGAAATAGCCTCTGCACACAGAACTGGACAGTGTGAGGTCATGCCAGAGGAGGAGCCTGGGAAGCCACATGCTGACAGAGGCAGCGAACGGAGGTCTGGTTGTTTCACAACGAAAGCCAAGGTTTCTGGCCATAACCAAAGCCAAGGGAAAGCTCAGGACAGCTCCCCTCGAGAGTGGCCCTAGCTACATCTTAATTCCAGACTCTGCCCTCCAAGATATAAAGGAATACTTTGTCTTAAGTACTCCCTTTTTTGGTACTTTGTTAGAGTACCCTTAAGAAATAAACACAAAGCCATTACCTGTGAAGCTCCAGTTCCTCTACAGTGTAGAGTCTACACAGACCACAGAGGAGGCCCCAGCATGAGACAAATACCACCACTGCAGACTGAGGACATCTCTAATTGTAAGGAGCTATCCCATGTCCTGCCACTTGGGGACACATTATTGGGACCCACGTTAGAGAAGCAGGCAGCAGCAAATATGTGTTGGATGGCCGGCCCTAGGCCGGGGCTTCTGCTACATGGTGGAGAGCTGGGCTCCCCTCTGAGTCGGTCCTGTGGCTATACGCCTAACTACTCCGTATCTAGCTCACCAGGTGCCTGTGGCACTTGGATCTCACCTCAGAGTCTCCAAGGAGGTGCATGCTGTCAGGAGCACCTCCTGTAGGGAGGGTATAATCAATATCTCTAAAAAAATAGAGCAAAACAAGGCTGGGGAGATGTTTTGGTGGTTAAAGGGCCTGCAGTGCAGACATGAGGGCCTGTGTTCAGATCCTCAGAACCCACAGGAGGCTGGACATCGCAGCACATGTAATCCCTACACTCCGACCATGAGATGGTAGGCAGAGACAGCCCCAGGAACACTTTTAATAGCAGCACTCTGGAGGCTGAGGCAGGAGGACTACAGGTTCAAGGTCAGCCTGAGCTACACAGTGATTCTCATCAAGAGCCAATGTTCATTCCCTCACCTCTTTAAGCTGAGCTGGCTCTGCCACTTGCTGCTTGACCAAGGGAACACTGCAGAAGTGACGGCGTACATCTAAGCATTTGTACTGGAGCATTTCTCTGTAGGAACAAGCATCCGAGAGACTTCCAGAAACAGGGACACAATCCTCCAATCATGCCTGGGCAGGCTCCATCCAGCATCTCATGAGCGCAGTAGATAGCTGATGAATGACCTGGCTAAGACCCCTATGCCACCATCCTAGGGCCAGCAGAAGCTACACAACTGTGCCCAATCCCAATGACCAACTTAGATGTGAGCTAAATAGAGAGCTGTTGTTTAAAGCCACTATATACATGACAGGAGGGGACACCATTTTTCCAGCCCTAATTTGCATAGTTCTTCTATTCATTCCCTTTCAAATAAAAGTGGGGCTTTCCAGTACCCAGTGCTTTCCCCAAATCAGTCCCTCTCCAGCTCCAGGCCTGTAACACCTGCTGTTTCTAGCCTGAGACTTTATCCATTCTTAGAGTTAACAATCCATATCACTTTGTTGGCCTTGATTGCATACTGATCACCTTGTGATATTTCTTGCTATTAATTTGTTTCTCATGGTGTTAATTTTACATGATTTATGATATGTTGCCTTCTCAATTAGATTGCCGTCTTTCATGGGCAAAAGCTTGTCTTCCATTTCACAGGCTTGGTCTATTTTTTCTTATGGGTGAGATCTGGCAGCCCCACAGAGACCTGTACACAAGCCTCCTGGGTCACTCCTCCCCAGTGTCCTATCCCTTTCTGAGCTGCATTCTGCTTCCTCCAATGCTTCCTCCAATGTGCTCATAGCTAGGTCTCACCACAAAGGAGTTTTCAAACACGGGGAATGGTCGCTGTTTCAGCTCCACTTCTGTTGCTGTGATAAAATATCCTGACAAAAAGCATTGTAGAGGAAGGAAAGGTTTATTCGGGTTACAATTCCAGGCTAGATCTCGTCCATCATTTCAGGGAAGTCAGAGCAAAAACTGCAGTGAGTAGTCACAGCTCAACCCCAGAACCTGAGTTTGGTGTCTAGCACCTATGTGGTGGCTCACAACCACCTAGAACTTCAGTTCCACGGACTCTGATGCCCTCTTCTGGCCTCTATGGGCTCCTGCACATATATAGTGCACATAAACTCCTGTAGACTCACACGTAGATGCATAAATTTCATATTAAAGAAAGACTCTCGGGCTGGACAAATGGCTCAGCAGTCAGGAGCCTTTGCTGGCTCAGTTGTAAACCCACAGGGCAGTCCACAACCATCTCTAACTCCAGTTACAGGGAATCTGAGCCCCTCTTCTGGCCCTCTTCTGGCCCCCTCAGGCACTGTACACATGTGCTGCACAGACATACATGTAGGCAAAATATCTATACACATACAATAAAGATAAACAAGTCTTTAAAAAGGGAAAAGAAGAGTCTCTTCTCAGATGAGCCTAGGCTATGGTGGTCTGACAACTGAAAACTAGCTACCACACCCCCTTGTAAATACCCTAGAAAACCAGAGAAGCACCCAGCCCAAAGCAGCAAGTAACAGCTCACTTGCAAAATCACTGGTTTCTCAATCTGTTAGGAATTTCTTGACTGGAAATGTTCCCCTTTTATTCAGGTGACCTCCATTTGTCCCAGGTACTGGCCTTGGTTAATGCAGGCTCCCAGTGCCTTTCAGTCCTCACTAAGGTCTTTCAAGTTAACTACAGAGCTTTGAGGGGAAGACAGATAAAAAGCTTAGCATTGCAAATGAGGAGAACTGAGCCAGTGCTGAGAAGGAGGAAGGCATTTAAAGCAGGCCTGAGGAGGCCAGCTGCTAAGGTTAAGGCAGAGAGAAAGGGAAGAGGCCCCACTGGGCTCACCCCTGGCCTCACTTTTCTTAGGGTGGCCAAGAATAAGTGAGGGTCAGGCATTTTGCTGGCCCTCCATCCTCCATCCTCCATCCTCCTTGTGAACTCTGTCCCTGTCCAGGCAGCACCCTCAGCTGAGCAGGGTTTCCTATGGGCTTGAGTGTGTGTGTGCGCGCGCGCGTGCATGCGTGTGTGTGTGTGTGTGTGTGTGTGTGTGTGTGTGTGTGTGAGGTTTCCATCCGTCTGATGACTTTAGGCCTGTCTCTCACAGGAGAGCTCTGATACTTGACCCTAGCTGGGACTCTCTCCTTCCTACTCAGTTACCCAGGTCAGGGGCCCTATATTCTCTTGGGGTGCAAAGTAACCACAAAGAGCCAGCAGGGGACTGCCGGCTACCATACTGCCAAGACCCTTTACCAGTATGAGTACTCTCCCCTCCCTGTCCTTAGGCCTCTAAACCATGGCCTCTGCCAGCTCTCCCAACCATAAAGTTGCCTCTTTGCCTCGGACCTTGATACTCCACAAACTAGCATCAGAGGCAGACAAGCCGAGGAGCCCAGAACCCTGAAACTCCATGACACATTACTGCTATTCTGCACATGCTCTCAGAGATCTATTCTCAGCATGGCCTGAGACTTGCTCTATCCTCAGTTGAGCCCTTCTGCAAAATGCTACACCACTCTGTTCAGTTGGAACCTCCTGCTCACCCCTGCACTGTCTGTGAAGCCCCGTTCCTGACTCTCTCCAAATCCCTGCCTGCTGAGACAGTCTCTGAACAAAGGAACCAAAACGCCCAGTTCTCAATTCTTGGCGCCCAATTATAGCTTCCTTCCCTGAAACTGCCGGCTGCCCAAGGCCCCACCTCAGCACTCAGTTTTTGACCATACTTGGACACAAACCCGGCTTGTGGTAGACACATCATCACCCCTGGCCTACAACCCATAAAATCTCCCTGCTTTCATTTGGAGGCGCGACTTCTCTGGCCTCAATCTCTGGGACCTGAGCACCGCCCAGGAGTTGCTCTGTTCAAATATACCTGTTGCTATTCTTTTTCAATTCAGTTTGATCTGGCTTACCGTGTCAGCAGAGAAAGTCATTATGGGGTGTGGGGGCAGAAAGCCTATTACTTTTCATCTCCTAGTCCTCTGACACCTCTCAGTTGACCTACTTTTTAGACAAGGCAGCAAACACTGAAAAGTCTGTCACATGCCCCATAAAGACAATCCCTTTCTCATGTCTGGAGAGATTTAGTTTCTCTTTCCGTCCACATCTTTTTCCCATCCTCTTGACCCTTCTAGCCTTTGTATTTTTCCGACTATTCCTTCTGTCTCCTTTGGTCATCTCACATTTACCCTCTGTCCAGCGAGGGATGGGCACCCTGTCTCTAGGAACTCAGCTAATTGAAATATTTCTTGTAAAAATTGCCTAAAATTTGAGCAGAATCCAACAATGGAGATGCTTAACACTGGCCTGTGGCACTGGCAATGAACGTGAGCTCTTGCTACTGACAGTCTGAGGGAAACTTCTGACTACGATGGGACTATATAATGAACAAGAGTCACCAAAGGGATGTGGACATTATATTTGGTGGTACCTGAGAGAAGAAGAGAGAGAAGGAGCAAGACACATATGACTTTGATCCACTCACCCAACCACAGCCCCCAAGCCAGTGTCCCAAATACCTTGACGCTGATGTTACTGGAATGACCTAGAATGAAGGAGGAGTTTTAGCCTCCAAGCTAACATTCTTTCAGTGTCTACTCTCAGCTTTCTGGTGCTATAATGGAATATCTGAGCTAGCTGACTTCTAAAGAGAACAGGGTCATTTGACTCATAGTCTTAACATTTCTGCTCCATAGCCAGGGAAGCCCCTGCTTTGGGCCTCTCATGTGAGGTGCGAGAGGTCAGTGGCAGGGAGCATGTGGGACAACAATCCTTCTACCCACCACGACCCCATGGCCAGGAAGCAAAAGAGGAAAAGGGAGGTGCTGGGGTTCCATAAGTTCCTTGGAGCCTGCCTCCCTCCCCTCCCCACCTCCCCTCCACCACAATGATCTCGAGCCTTCCTGCAAGATCTCTGCTTTTGGAGACCTACCACCTCATACTTCAACACTGGAGCCTGTGATGGGCACTCAGCATGACGCCCTGACAGGAATAGGTGAGGGAGTACCTCCTTAGACATTGTCTTTGCCTTTCTCAGGAGACCAGCAGCTCGAGACTTGCCCACACAAACACCTTTCAGACAAGGTGCCTGAAGTCTGGTGCCACAGTGTCTAAGAAGGGTCATAGTGAAGACTCCAAGAAGAGCCATTTCCCTGTTGGGTCTACCGATTACCATACACTCACTACCACCTCTACCATCTCTGCCAACTCATCCCAGAGCTCTACCAGTGTCTCCACCACACCACAGGAGTTATTTCGCTGACGCCTCACAACAGAATTACCAGCCCCTCTGTTCTTCCAGAGGACCTGGGTTTGCTTCCCACAACCACCTGTAATTCTAGCCCCGAGGTATCTAATACCCTCTTCTGGCCTCTGTGGATTCCTGCACACACAGAGAGCACACAAACTCATGCAGGCTTACACATTACACATATGAATTATTTTCTAAAAAATAAAAAAAGACACCTTTCTCAGGTGATTCCAGGTTGTGGCAATTTAGCAAGTGAAAACTAGCCATCAGTCAGTGCCCTCTGACCCCTGTGTGAATACTCTAGAAAACCAAATAAATACCCAAGCCCAAAGCAAGTATATCACTCCTGCCCCAGAGATGAGGAAAATAGGTTAATACAACATAAAGCTAACGTGCTCAAACCACACAGATTATCAGTATGAGGACAAACGTAAATATTTCTGGCATCCAGCTAAGTTCTATAATTTAATCTTAGCTTTAATTTCATCTATAAAATGAAAATAACAAAAATAAAGCTTGAGTCATTTTTACTGGGCTATATACATAAAAGTGCTTTGTAAACTGTAAAGTGCATCATGTAAATACCAGGTGGCATCTGTCCCAAAGCAGACCTCCACTTTGTGGCCATGAGGGCTTCTTAAAAATATCATAGGCTCACACAGTTCTGAAGCTGGGAGTTCAGATGTCACCCCATACAATTTTCCACAAGGTCCATGATTCGATGAGAACCATGAAATTGAAACTTACAAATAACCTGGTCTTATGTCAGACCAGGGCAATGACCCACCCAGGATGAGATGGGAAAGGAGGAACCAGCTGGCTCTGAAACCCAAACATCTTGACTTCTGCCGAGGTGCTGCTGACTCATTACCTCAGCTTTACTTGCTGAGCTATGACAGGCCCTCAGACTCCTTAACATCCCACCAACACTGATGGAAGTGAATGCCCTTGGTTCTCCACATCTCATGTGTCCAGTTGGCCTCACAGTTAATCATTCAAATTAGAAGCATTTGAAAGTGGAGAAGAAGTACTAGTAACAGTTCTTTGGGGACACAGGTGTAAAGTTGGCAAACTGGAAAATATGGTCAACATTCAAGACAAGTCTTGGTTCTTCTATGATGGAAGTGCCACAAACCTAATTTGAAACAGGCTTGCTGTGATCCTCTGTACAGATGGTGGTGGGGCACTAAAGGGAAAGAACCACAAGTCTCTGGGTAAGAAAAGAAGAAGGCACACCTCTGGCTTACAGGTGGTCTTCAGAAGCAGAAAACTGTCAGATCTTTTCCCCTCAGTCCACTGGCTGGGATGCCCAGCGCCTGCCCACTGGGAAGTCATGCAGGTCTGCTCTGCTGCCTGCCTTCTTTCTGATCTCTTTCTTTATGCTGAATAATTGGTTTTGTATTTATTTAATTAGCCAACTATGAATGTGTTCAGATATCTTATGGAGAAATAGTCACTTGGTTTGCCCAATAATTAAATAGGCTGCTTTAGATTTCTGGTTTTGAAAGTTTACAGGCACTTTATTGTCTAGGTGGCAAGATTTAAAAATGAAGGTCTCATTATGACGGAGTTCCAAGAGCAGAGAAACTGAGAAGGGCACTCTGCTCCTGGCAAGGCTCACCAGGGTGCCCTGCTCCTGGCCAGGCTCACCAGGGTGCCTGGCTCCTAGCCAGGCTCACTATGCTATCATATAGTGAGAAGAATCATGATCACAATCATGTCAGAGGAAGCCAGGAATATGGCTCAATGAATAAGGGGCATACACAGTAGCGCTGGCTCTCAGCCTCTGGGACATGCTTTTGGGCTGTCCTGACCACTGTCTTCCATCTTGGAGGCCCGTCAAATGGCTGTTTCCTATGAGGAATCCCATTGGTTCCTTGAAACAAAGAGATTTAACCAACAGTCTAAAAGGTCACGTATGGAAAGCCCTAACTGGTATTGCTTCTGATTTCTTTTTGTTTTTCTCACTTACTTTTCTCACTGGGGATTAAACTCATGACCGCACACCTTATCTGAGGTACCACACTGAGACACATGCACAGCTCTTCGAATTTGCTTGTACTTTCTCTTAGCTATCATGAATGCAGTACTGAGGACTGTACATGCTAGACAAGGGCTCTACTACTGAACTCTCCCTCAGCCTTCAATCTAATTTTCACCTTGAGAAAGGGTCTCACTAAGTTTCCCGGAAAGGCCTAGAAAGTGCCTTCGCCTCTCTTATAGCTTGAGCTCAGGCTCCTGGGCATGCCCATCTGCATTTCTCTTTCTTTGCTCTTTTATTTTCTCATCTATGAAACAATGTTTTCAGAAGCTACCTAACTGTTAAGGGGACTAGATAGACTATCCAGTAAAAAATGGCTGCAATACCAATCAGCATAGAAAATCACTTACAACATGCTCTTTGGTTAGCTTTAAATTTTCTTGTTCTCTGGACTGGGAGAGTGAGAACTGTATTAATGACGAGTCTTTCATGATAACTCACGACTACTGGACCAGCCATGACAAGTCTTACTGCTGATGTGAACGTCAACTCTGTTGGCCACTTTAGTTCTGTGGCCATTTATAACCATATCCACAAGATCTGACCACAGGAAGCTCAGTTCATGCAAAAGTGAGAGGCTGGGCAGCAACATCAAATGTGGAGCACCGTGTAGTCCTTACAACTTCTGTAGGAAATAGTTGTGTGTTCTCCAGATAGGGAAACTAGACTCAGAGAGGTTAAGTCACTGGAAGGAAGTAAGAGGGAGGCAGGATTAGAACCCAGCCCAGACCTCTCCTCAGCTGTTCTGCCCAGCCCCCAGGCAGCTGATGCCTGCCAAGTATGTCTGTCTACCAGTAAGCTACCATCCAAGATTTCGAAGTACTTAAGAATGTTCTGGAAACCTGCTCACAGAGTCCCTGCGAGCAAAACAAACTTCAATCTTATCCTTCACTCAGAGACCCACTTACAGGAACTTAAGCACCTTGGTCCTGGTTACCTGATTCAGGACTGAGACAACCAGCCCCTGTGTGATAGAAGAGCCCATGACCAGGCAGAGCACAACCCAGCAAGGGGTAGTGTCCCTTCACCAGACACCAGCTCTGAAGGTCCACAATCAACCCTCCTACCCTTCCTCCTGTTTCCAGTATCACAGCTGGGGCAAAGGACAGGCTGTGCCTCCCTCAGCCAATCTCTCACATAAATTAACAGTGACAACTGATGGCAGTGTGGGGCAGGGGGCGGGGGTTCACAGAAGGAAGGCAGAGAAGCCCTCCTGGGAGAGAGAAGGAAGGGGTAATTGGAATAGTGGAACTCTCAGCTCAAGTCCCTTTGTGGCTCCTTAGCTTTTCCTCTTCTGCTATTCATTCCACTCACCAAGTGCTATCCACAACATCTTCCCTAGCACAAGGTACTATGTCAGCTAAATTATCCTGACACAGAGACGCACAAAGCTGTAGCCAAAAAAACCAAGTAGGACAAGGTTGGCAGCATCAAGAGCTCAAGTACAGGCCAAGCTAGAGCCTGTGAGAAACACAGAGATGGTCAGGAAGTAAGCCTTGAACAGATATGCTCTGGCCCTGATATCCACTGGGATGTGTCCGTGATGCACACTCTGCCTTAGTCTAACTGGATGCTTCTCTCCAAGGGAATTGAAATTGTAATCTCTTCAGAAACAAGACATTCCACTCTCACCCCCTACTGCAACCATTATTAAGAGAGGGCCACTGTGTGTCTACAACATGGGTTCCTATTAAACGGAAGTATTATTTTATCAGCCTCCAAATCAAAATACACAGTCAACGTTGCACCTGGAGAGTCTTGGAAAATCCCCGGCTGTGTGGCTCTTGCTTGTGCCCTAGAGCCTAGTTGGTAGTGGCAGTGATTCCTAGTAGGCCTGGGATGACAGGAAGGACCATGGAACGGGCGCTGTGATAGCTAATCTTGGTTCTCAACTTGACTGCATCTAGAAACAACTGCAATCCCAAGCTGCTGGGCACTCCTGCAATCTTTCTTGAACACATTATTTGAAGCAGGAAGAGCCACCCTAAATCTGGGTGGCACCTGGTGGCAGCCCAGTCAAAAAGACGTGGATGAAGGAAATGTCACTGTTGCCTGCTGCTTTCACTGGCAAGTCCATCTATCCCGCGGCTTTGGAATTCCTTCACCAATACCAGAACCAACTTCTCTGGGATTCCAGAGACTGATGCCCAGCAGCTCTCCAAGAATCCTCCAGGTCAGATTGGGGCAGTGGAGATGCCCAGCCTTAATGGACTGAACAAGTACAGAATCTCGGCCTCTCTGGTGTGAGATGCCCATTGTTGGACTACTCGGAGCACATCCTGTAGTAAGCCAATCCAATAAATCCCCACGTCTGTCTGTCTGTCTATCCATCTGTTGATCAACTGATAGACAAATATAAATCTGTCCATTCTATTTCTGTTTCTTTAGAGAACCCTACCTAGAAGAGGTCAGTGAGTTACTGGCTTGCATTTCCTAACTTACCACATGTACAACACCCTCAGCTTTGTCCAGGGCTGATGTTATAATATAAACTCCTCTACTAGGTTTGCTTTGAGTGTTTGTAGGCATGCTTCCACAAGGGCCCAGGAGGTGTAGAACCCCTCTGCTAAGTCCCTTTCAGTGGTTAGAGCTGGGTAATTAGCATTTTCCCTTGGGGGCTCACCCCCAAGAGCGAAGCTTTACAACACCAGGTAGAAGAAGCTCCACTACCCCTGCCACCCAGTTGGCCAGCTGCTCAGGGCATCAGCTCCTTCAAGGCAGTGATCACTTCCATGAATGGGGTCTACTTGTGGATCATTTTGCTTCTGGGAAGAATCCTGTGCCCTTCTGGGATGGTTTTGTCTCCAGGAACCTGTTTTCTTCCTTTCCCATAGCCCTTCTCTCTCAGCCCCAGTACTCAAATTCTGGCCTCCTCCATGAAGTTCTTGTCTGCCAGGGCAAAGGTGATGCAAGCGGAGCTTTTTTTCCAGGGCTTCCTGGCCGTCTGCCAGGCCCACCTCGGTCACCTTCTCTCAAAACCTGCTCTTAGGACGGAACAAGTTAGTCACTTCCACCTAACCTCGAAACTAAATCCTGGAGGTCCCTCTCCCTGGGAGTAACTGAATTAACATCCATCCATCCATCCACCCATCCATCCATCTTTGTACCATTTGAAATGGGGAAAAGTGCTCTCCACCCCTAGAGGCAGAACAGTGCCAGGATCCTGTGGCAGCCACACCCGACACTTTGGGAACTTTGTAAGGGGCTCCGAATCAAGGGGCACACATAATCCTAGCAAAACCCCCTTGATCTTAGGGCTCAATGTCTCAAGAAGCTGGTGGGATCACACACTCAGGAAAGAGGCAGCTCTTTAGTTCAGTGATAGTAAAAATAATTATTATAGCAGCATCTACTTCCTCACTGCCTACAAGTCCAAGGAGGGCAGGGCCTGCCCTGTGTGGATTACTGAAGAAGCCCCCTCAGCAAGTCAGTCTGCCCCAGGGTAGCCTTCCCAGGTCTGGGTATGCCAGACGAAAGCCTCAGGTCTTGGAGCCTGAGTTGCAAGCAGGAAAGGCGGCCTTTTCCAGGGGAAGCAGGGTGTAGTGACATGTCCGCTCAAAATAACTCTCCAGTCAATTCCCTGAGTACTTGACATTGACACCACTCCCTTCTCAAGGGCTCTCTCAAGGAGAAGTGATTTGTAACCGAATTAGACTCCTGGGAGGTAGTGTGCGTTGCACATCTCTGATTAAGGGTACCCTCACCTTCCCCTTCTCATCTGATGGACTATCTCACAGGCATGGTACAAACCATGAAGACAGGGCACAGAAATTCAGGGCTCCTTGCTGTGAGAAGCTGGAAGAGGCCATCAGTGTTGACCTCCTGGAGAACAGAGTGCCAGGCCTGTCCCAGAGATGGCATTAACAAGGAGGAGGACATCATTTTAAAAGCACACCATGGACTATAATGGCAGTCAAGAAGGAGACCTCTGGCCCAGACACGGGTATTTAAAGCATTTCCACTGGGGGCCTGGAGGCCAAGGTTAGTAGCAGTGAGTGGTCAGGCTTTAAAGTTTACTGTGTTAGGAAAGCACTGGGTAGGACTGACAGGTGCAGAGTACTGGGTACAAGGAGGTTCACTCTAGAAAGAAGTCCCATTTGGTTCCACAACAGAATGGCTTGAGCTCTTCTTGCTCCTTGTCTCCTTGCCTGAGGGCTTCATGTCCAACGTTCTGTAAGATGACCTCAGTACCACACTAATCAGCTAAAAACCACGTGCGTGCGATGTACATACAGACATGTTTTCAAAAGGAAAAGGTGCCCATAAGTCAAAAGGAGCATCCATGGCAGGCAGCTTCAGCAGTGGACTGTGCAGGGTGCTGGATTCACAGTAAGAAGCCCTGGGCACACTGTCCCATGCCCCAGGCTCTCTGTCTCTGAGTACTCATTTGTAAAGGGTCATGACAGTGACACCTTTGTCAGAGGTTTGTGATAATGAAACCTTATACACAATAGCGAGTTCTTCAGTAGGTACCAAGGGCTCATTAACTGCCTTCCTCCTGTGGTAACAACCCTTGGTCCAGGGCATTGAATCCCAGTTGCCTCTGGCAGGACTCCAGGCTAGGATGGATCAGAGCCTAGCCCTTGTGAGCCTGGTTTCCAGAGAGAAAGGCTGCATCCTTCCTTGTTGGCACATTAATGTGGGCAAGTGGCATCAACACCATGCCTTAAGCTTCCTTATTTATCCAGTGGAGGCAACAGAAGCCAGCTCGAGTGGCTGCTAGAACTCTGAATCTTCTTGCTGATGCCATCTCTGTCTTTTCTCCACCCTTCCTCTGTCCTTTCCCAGTGGAGCTTCAACAGTGTGCTTCACACCATCTCAGCCCCAGCACATGATCAGCAAGAGAAGGAGGAGCAAACAAGCAGCGAAAGGTCTTGCTTTTACTGAGCTTGGACTCGGCCAGAAGAACTGGGCATTAAATGAGGGGACAAACAAGGCATTTCAAAAATAGCAGTGAGCTGTTACCAGGCAGCTGTACCAGTTGTTCAAAGGCAACTTGTACACAAGGACAGAAAGGGGAAGGGTCGGGATGGAGTCCTCTACGCGCACATGGGGATGCCCTCCTTCCTGCAAGTTCTCTGTATGGAAGCTGGCCCTCACTCCTCTGAGAGGTCAGGAAGAGAAGGCCAGCATGGACATGAAGGTCGCTAAGATCACCAGGAGAGGGTGGCAGATGAAGAGGCCTGAGGAAGACACTGGGGGACTCTGCAGGCTGACTAAGAAAAGCATGTAAGAGAGATCTGCTGGCTAGAAAAGTGAAGGAGAAAAACCACAGTGGTGGGGGTGTATGGAGCACTGCCAGCAAGTAACTGTGTCCCAGCAAGACCAAGCATACCCACACAGACTATCGAAGGTGAGGGCGGAAGGGGCCCCAGAGCCACAGATCTGTACCCTCTCCTTCTGACCACTGTGCAATGTGCCACCAAGTCAGAGTGGCTGCTGCTGCTGCTGCTTTTTCCTCTCCCTGGGCTTTCGAGGATCAGAGTATCTTCCCACATGGAAGAAAGGAGACTGCCCTCACTGCAATGATCCCATTCAGAAGAGACGTCCACCTTGAGGGCACTGGAAGATTACAATAAGGATTGGGACCACACTGGGAACCTGGACAGCAAAATGGAGCTATGGCTTTGGGACCACAAGTGGGCAACTCTCATCTGAGGAGAAGAAACAGAACAGAAGATAAAAAGACAAGTCAAATTTCCCAGGGAAATCCCTGACAATGCAAAGGAGAATAGAAAGGTAAACAGCCAGGAAGAGAAAACACAAGAGAAAGCACAGAAAATGCAACGATGGACGGACACTTGCGGGTCAAGTCCCCACATTCACAACGCCCTGGGACACACCCAACAGAGGGGGTGTAGCTGGGTAAGAGGAGCACATGAAAACACTCAGTTGTGATCTCTAAATCCATGGCACCTCATGCTTTGTGGCAAAGGCCTGGTGGGTACAAATGCACCATAGCACTGGCCAACATTTGACTCCAAAAGCCCAGAAGGCAACTCCAGGCGATGAGCACTATACTGATGTCTCTGAGAAAAAAGTTGGCCTTGGAGAAAGTAAGTCTGTGACCAGAAACCAGAGTCCCTCCTGGCATCAGACCTCCCTCTGGCTAGAGAGCACATCTGTCACTCAGGTCTGCCCATATTCAGTAAGAAGTAAAATGCCTTTGGGAAATAAATACCAGCTTACACAAAGATAAAAGGTGTCTTTGCTACAGGACTTCTCAGAGCCTCTGTACACTCCCATGTCCTGTGATGGTCACAGGAATAGGCTGGGGTATAAGCATTAGGACATCCCAAGTTTTATCTCAGAATAGCTATTCATTTCTCAAAAGACACTGGCTTTCCCAAGACCAGTGGGTGGGAGGCCCTGGCCTATGCATAAGGACACTAGTGGAACCTGTTAACTGTGCAAACCACAGACTGCCCACTAAACAACAGTGATCAAAACCTGTTCATCCCAGGGAGCTGGTGCCCTTCCCATGGCTCCTGACACATAACCTTTCGATCACTGCAGAAAAATTCTCACAGTCAAGCTCAGACTGTGGAGGACCTGAGGGAGGTCACGCTATGTAGGTGGTCAGCCTTCTCAGAGAAATACTCAGAGTGACAAGAAGCCAGGAGGATCAGAGTATCCAAATGACATCCAAGCAATCAGGTAATTTTCATAGCTCACAGTGTTGGCCCCATTTTATTGGCAAGGAAAGCAGGGCTCAGAGAAGCCAAGAATCTTACCCCAGGCCCTATGACTAGCATGGAGTGGGGATGTCAGTGTGGGGCGGCCTCACTCTGAGCCCCATTCTCTTATTGCTACTTCATGCTACATGCTGCTGTGAGTGAGGAGATATACAGGGGGAGGCTATTTGAAAATTCAAGAGTCTTAGCTTTGGAGGCCTTTGTAGTCCCACAGGAGAAGAAACTGTGTGCACAATAATGAACAGACAAAATGGTGCCTGGGACAGAAGGAGAGAAGCAGGTCTGCACTGGAGGCGGGGACAGACACATGGAGGGGCCACATTTGGGCTGCACCTCAGTGGTCAACAGGTTCCCCTGACTAAGACAGCCAGGGAGGGCTGTCTGCATGAACGGAACATGATGGCCACAGAGCTCGAAGGGGCAGGGTAGCTTCGGGTGGCCATACGGAGCTGAGGAAGAGGCAGGAGGGTCAGCAAGATGGAGGGAGGCCCATCAGCTAAAGCCACCGCTAACTGCAGCATGAAGATTTGGCAGTAGGGGGAGAGTGGTCTCAGGACAACTGGGCTTGGGACTGGTGCATCAGTGGGCTCCAGCAGCCTTGCTGGCAGCAAACTGGTGCAGCAAACTAATCCTTTCATTTCAGCCCACTCTTTTACAGAAGCAATCATCGGTGTGGCAGTTTCCACAGAAAAGGGGGAAGAAACCTGGAGGACAGTTGAGGTCTGGGGAGTCACAGGCATATACGGAGCACCATCTAAGAGCTCGTTGCTTTGATGGTCACATTTCTGCTAGCTCACACTATCAATTTCACCCGCTTTCCTTGTGTTAGCCTTGGCCGAGCAGCCCACCTTCCACTCTCCTCTAGAGGGGTACCCTCTCATCTGCTCCTGTGGAGCAACAGCGGCCCCTCCTCGACAACGAGAGAACCCAGGGCTCCGAAGCTGGATGTCTCTCCAATCCCACGCCCTTCTTCAGGTCCCCAGGTCCCACAGCTCGCAAACGCATCAAATAAATTTTTATTTATTTATTTATTTATTTATTTATTTATTTATTTATTTATTTATTTTTACTGGAGCTGAAGATCGAACCCAGGGCCTTTTGCTTGCTAGGCAAGCACTCTACCACTGAGCTAAATCTCCAACTCCTCAAATCAATTTCCACAGACACCTGTTAAGTAGCTCTTTTACATATCCCTCCAGATAGCCAGTCTCTGGCTGAAATGATTTGTTGAGCATCCTATGAGCACTGGAAATGGTCAGACGAAGCTGGGCAAATGGCCGAGATCAGGCCAGAATGTGAGTCCCTTTAGCTGTACCTTACTGCTTTCTCCTCTAAGCTTCTAAGCAGAACGTGCAGCTAGGCTCGCGGCTTGAAGACGTGCGGTTGGAGAGCTTGACTCATGGCAGACTCTTATTGTTCACACGTTTCTTCTTCCTGGAAAGCAGTGCGTGAGCAACCACATCTGCACCTGCTGCCAGGACTCGGAAAAGCAGCACTTAGTGGAGGGCATCACATACCTCAGCACCTGACCTAATTCTCTGGGAGCCCAGTGTGAGACACTTGCACCCAGTATAGGAGCCCTCTAGATATGTGCCTTAAAGAGACCAACAACACCCATCCTGCTCCACAGTCCTTTGGATGTCTGCCTCCATGGCACCTTCACAAGTTCCACTTTCCAGAATGTTTTCCCAGGTCTTCATCAGGAATGAGGCTAGCAGAACCTCTGCCCAGCTGGCCCTGCTGAGAAACATCGGTTAAGTGTCCAAAGACAAATGTCAGGGAGGCCAGTGTTTGTCACTGTTCCCAAGCAGCAGCTGGTGATGAGACTAGCCATCTATACAAACCTGTAGCAATGATTATAAAGGGACCATGTTGGTGCTTAGTTAGCATGGCTAGGTAAGGCATGAAGGTAACACCTGTGCCAGGCTGGTGTTCACTGGAACCACAGCATGGGCACCAGCTGGTTTCATTTGCTGCCTGTATGGCTGGGCAGGAGAAGTCCATACTTGTGATCTGTTTTATTATCACTCTCCAGACATGATAAACACATAGACTAGCACACGGTTGTAAGCAGTGCCTACTGCTATGAGAGAGAGAGAGAGAGAGAGAGAGAGAGAGAGAGAGAGAGAGAGAAAGGATGCACAAAAGGTTTATGACAAAGGTGATAGCAACTGAAACATCATCAAGAGGGAGGGTAGGGGCCTTGGCCGCTGTCTCCTACCCTTCCTAACAGATCATTTCCAAGAACCAGTTCAGGTTGTCCCTCAGCTAAGTGCTGAGGTTGATGTCCACAGGTGTTCAAGGCCACCCAAACACCCTTGCACCCACAAAGCCTAGCTCAGGGGCAGAGCAGGGCCTGGGGTACCATTTGAGTTCTTAGGAGCCTCCTGGTTTTCTCCCTGGGCCTGCCTTTCAGCAGGACCAAGGAAAACCTGCATGAAGAAAGGCTGCCTGTCTGGTTGCAATATCATGGGGCATGCTCTCCCTGAAGAGCCTCTGGCCTGCAGTACCAATCAGCCCGAAGGGGACCTGGGGGCAGCAGCATGGGCACCTCAGCCATGTATGAGGACCAAGTTCCAAGAAGAAGGCAGCTCTGGAGCCCAGAAAAGATTTTTCTGGCTCCTAGTGAGAGCCCCAGGGAAGATGGGGATCTAGATGATGCCCTGGTTTTCTTTCCAAGCCCCCAGATGAAGAAAAACAGACACAGCAGTTGCTTCCCTGATTCAGAGACAGAGAATGTGATCACAAGAGGGGCTGGGGGAATCGCTCATTGGGTTAATGCCCCCACATTGTCAAGGGCTCTGCAATCTTATTCTCCCTAGAATTCCCTTCGGTGTGCTCAGGGACTTCTAGGGAAGTGATTTGAGAGGAAGAAGACATGGTTGCCTCCTGAAGCAGCCAGAAGGCCCCTCCAGAGACTGCTGAGTCGGGGAAGCATAGCAAATAGTTTAGTACCCGGGGGCCCCATTTGGCTTTTGGTCATGCACACACCCCTTATAATAATGCATCTGGCATCCGAATCCCTTCACCTGCACATGCTATGCATACATCCCTCTCCACACAATGCACCTTGCATCTGCAGAGCAGCCTTCCCACAACCCACACCTGCACTAGGTTACACATTTCTCCATCCCTCAACAATTGAATAAGTTCCTCCATCCTCCGTTACAATCAAATTTAGACAGTTTCTATTCAAGTGTATTCCCAATGTTTGGAAATGAAGAAAAAAGGACTGATCTGTCCTGAACTAGTTTTGGATGCATGCACAGTAAGACAAAACTATATCCTCTAATAACCTTTTAGGGAGAAGCTTATATTTACCAGTTTATGTGTATAAATAATTGGACATGCATATGATTAAAATCAGATGCATTATGGGAAAGGACATGGGTAGTACAGAAATGATTAAATCTATCAATCAGAATGAAGAATGACCCCAATTATGTGTCCCTTAGTAATCACATCCTTGTTTCCTTCAATCCATAAAAACCCCTTAGGAATCTCACTCATGTCAGTCCTGACAGTGGACCCTCTTTAAGGTGGACTATCTATCCCTTTACTCCAAATAAAATCATCTTGTTCATTTGTAAATCTGCATAAGCCTTTATTTTTAATTCTTTGGCTAAGAGGCTCAAAACTTTGGAACATTTGACCCAGACTCCAACCATCAGTGAAATGTCTGTATCACGGTGGGGGGAATGTGGGGGGGGGGGGTTGGGGGGGGGGGGGTGAGACAAAGGAGATAAGAGCAACTTCCCTTGTTCTGTTCCTCAGGTTTTGTTTGTTTTGACTCAGGATTTCATTTTGTAGCCCTGGGTTTGTTTGTTTGATTGTTTGTTTATCTGTCTTAAGGTCTCACTATGTAGCCCTGGGTGGCCTGGAACTCTATGCAGAGTAGGTGGCTTCAAACTCAGAGATCAGCCTGCCTCTGCCTCTCAAACATGGCCTCTTCAGTATTTTTAACAGCTGTGTTCACAGAGTCCACTAAGTCACCTAAGCTTCTGGAGGGAACAAGGTTTCTATGGTAATGCTGGGTGGTTTGTGGGAAAAGTAAGTACTCATCTGCAGCCCCTAGCCCTCAAGTGCCTTGTCCCCAAAGGTACCCAGCTCCAGTTCTTTCTGGGAGTTCTATCTGGTCACTTCTCCCATAACAACTCAGGACAAGAGTTGCTCACATGACTGCCTGACCACACTCCCAGGGAAGGGAGAGGCAAGGCATACACGCTCTAACACTTCTCTTTCTTCTTCCAAGTGGTGGCTGCTCCTGAGTCCCACAGAGTGGAGGAGGTTGGGAAGAGGTAGGCTTTGCAGAGAGCTGAGCTAATGTATTCTCACTCCTCCGAGGAGGCTCTAAGGCTTGTCAGCTCTGGGAATGAGCTTTGTCACCAAATAGTGACTTGAAACCAAATATCCCACCATAGACCCTTGCATTACAGCTACACCAGACAGTCACCCAAGGAGCATTTTTAAAAGTCAGAAGTCTTGGGCAGGAGAAAGCTTGGGGGTGGGAGGAGGGAGGACAGGGGAATCTGTGGTTGGTATGTAAAATGAATAGAAAATCTCTTAATAAAAAGAGAAAAAAAAACATAAAAAACAAGAAAAAAGTCAGAAGTCACAATAAAGACCAGGTAAAGTCAACACAAGGACTATCTGATCACATGTGATTATACAGAAGGCAACAGACTGAAGAAACTCATGTTTAGGTCAAGAAGAGAAGGGACAGCATAAGAATAAACTGGCTCATGATGGGCAATGGGCACAAGCTAAAGCCACCTGGGACCAGCATCACTCACACACAGTCAAGAGAGGTGCTCAGCAATGAAATGTTCTGGTGGATGATAACACGCAACTTATCTATCTGATGCTATGACTGCTGTCCCAGAAATGTTAACAGAGGACTTCATCAGTAGAACCTCTATCTAAGAAAACTGAAATCATTTCTCAAGTGTAAAGTTGAATGGATGAGACTTTGCTACCTAGCAAAGGAGGAGGAGGAGGAGGAGGAGGAGGAGGAGAAGGAAGAGACGGTGACAACAGAGGTCTTCGTAGAAAACAGAGTGGCCTGGGAAATATGCATAGACTTATTTTCCTCTACGTCTCCACTAAATGTAGCTAAAACAAAACCAGCTGGGCTGTGGCTCAGTGGCAGAGCACTGACCCAGCACATGTAAGGCACTATGTTCCATTCCTGGTACAAAACAACACAAGTAAAAGGCTTTGACAGCTGGTGAGAAATCTGACTGGCTAGGAGCCACAGGCCCTGAGGAATGGTACCACACTGTGTAGGCAGAGTTTTCCCGTCCTGGGAGCCACTTCCAAATTACCACACAGAAGCTTAGATTAACTGTAAATGTTCAGCCAATAGCTCAGGCTTATTACTAACTAACTCCTACATTTTAAATAAACCCATATTCCTTATTTATGCTCTGCCCCATGGCAGTACCTTTATTAGCATAGCATGTTCATCTCCTGCTCCTTTTGTGTCTGCTGGTGACTCCTCAGACTCCACCCTTCCTCCTCCCATCATTCTCAGTTTGGCTTTCTTGTCTAACTTAATCTGGTTCAGCTATTGGCCAGTCAGCTTGTTTATTAAACCAATTATAGCAACATACATTCACATAGTGTATAGAAGGATTATTCCACAGCAACATTGAGTTCTTGATCAAACCAGAAACACAGTGAGTGCATGGGAGTCAAGCCCAATTCAAGTTTCCATTCCTCAGACAGAGAATCAGGAAAGAGAACACCTATCAAGAGAAATATTTTCTTAAAAGTTGTCATAAAATTTAACAAAATTCACTGCTGTGGTTTGATTTATGCTTTTATCATCGTCTTTTTTTTTTTCCAGATAGAATCTCATTATGTAGCTCAGACTCAAACCTGTGATATTCCTGCCTTCCAAATATAGGGATTATAGTATGTGCCACCAGGCTCCGAAGTTTTATTTATTCATTTTTGGTTGTTTGTACGTCTATAGTTTGAATCTTGACTGTCTCCCAAAGGCCTATAGTGCCATTGTGAGGGGGTGAGACTTTTATTAGAGAGTGGGGCCTGGGAGAAGGAGGTTAGGTCATGGGGTGGAGGGGTTGTCTTTGAAGGGGATAATGCCATCCTCTCTTCTGACATTCTCTCTTTGCTTTCTGACTGCCACAAGGTGAACAGGCCTCCTCCAGGCTCCCCCACCATAATGTACTATGGTGTATTAAACCTAAAACATGGAGCCAAGTGGCCACAGACTAGAACCAGAAGCTCAAACAGACCTTTCTCTTGCTATATTAGCTCAAGCACTGTGTCACAATGAAGGCTAACACATCTATTTGTTATTTTGACCCTTTTTAAGTGTTTGGTGCTATAACATTACATACTTTGCACTGCTGTACTGCTATCATTATTATCTGTCTTCACAGCCCTTCATCCCAAACTGAAGCTTGGAACCTCTCACAGGATAACATCCCATTTCTGTCTATGAGTTTAAATATTCTAGGTACCTCCTCTAGGTAGAATCACACACTCTTTGAACATCTGTGACTGACTTATTTCACTCAGCACAATGTTTTCAAGATTCATTTATCTGTATTGTGACATAAACCAGAATCTCCTTCCACTGAAGGCTAAGTCTTACTGCACTATTTATATCTACCATCTTTGCTTATCACCCATCAGTAGTATTAAAGGGCACTGTATCTACTTTTTGGATGCCGTAAATAATACTGCTATGAATATAGGTGTGCAAATATCTTCTCAACCCACATTCAGCTCTTTTATTTACACCTAGAAGTAAAATTTCAATGTGATGAGGCAAAGTTAATCGTGTATCTTCTCTTCCATAGGTCCCAAACTTCTTCATGCTTCTACTAGTAACAATCAATAGCTCTGGTTTCTGTACATCACCTCTAATACTGCTTATTTTATTTCTATTGTGGCTGTCTTAATGGGAATGAGGTGATGTTTTACTGTGATTTTGATTGGCATCTCTTCATGGCATCTTGGCCATTTGCACATTTTCTTTGGAAATAGACCTCTTCAAGTCCTTTACCTTATTTTGATTGTTAGTTTTGCAGATTTTGGTGACACTTAGAATTAAATCCAGGGTTTCATGTATGCTAGGTAGGTGTTCTACCACTGAGCTATATTATATATCTTTACCTATTTTTAAATTAAGACAGAAAAGTTTAGACAATAGTCATTCTAATGCTGCCATTTACCAAATGGTTCCACCCCCATCCCCCTCAGCACAGGCTGAATAGGGTATTCTAGACTTTTGACCTAACCAAGCTATAATGAAGCACCTAAGCCTTCTTGCAGGGTGGGATCAAGATTAGCAGGGAGTTACGGTGTTCGTTCCCACTGGGTGGTAATGAGGCATCCCAGAACCCCTGCAGGCTTTGTGAAGAAACAGAACTTCTATCCTGAGAGGAGCTAAGATTTTCCTAGTTGCCCAATGGCAATGAGGCTTGCCTGCATTGTGGAATAGTGGGACTTCCTCTCTCTTCTTCTTTCAGGGCGGTGCCACATGGGAACATGAGCATGAAGAACAGCAGTAACCGGCAGCCCCTCCCCTGCTGAATGTGAGCAGACACCAAATGGAAAGCTGGGCTTCCATCTCCACCCAGCAATAACAAAATGGAAACATGCTTCTTCCCTGCTGTGTCGGGGTCAAAGGAAGCAGCTGTAACTGGTTTAAAATAATAACCAAGATAAAATAATACATAACATCCAGAATATCCAGATTGAAACCAAAACCATCCATTACACCAGGAAACTGTTCATCTGATGAGAAAGGCAATCAACAGAGTCATCCAAGGATAAACTCAAGCAGCTATCACAAACATACATAATCACACAAATACTAGCACACTTAAACAGTGACACAGTGAAGCAGGGAATTCTCAGAAAAGAAACAGAAAGTCTCTGAAAAGACAATGGGAGTTCCAGTACTGAAAAACACAATACAGGACGTGAGAAGACACGGGTCAGGCTCAGAGGAGAAGTGGAGGAAGGATTTGTGGACATGGAGCTAGAACAATAGAAACACCCACTGAGAAGTGTGATGGGCAGTGTCACTAGATTAACTGAGGATCCCCTGGGAGGCGGGCCTCTGGGCAGATTTATGAGAACTGTGTGGATGACATTAATTGATGTGGGAAGACCCATCTTAATTTTGGATGGGAACTGGGCTATATAAATGAGAACATGAGCATTTCCTTCTGACTTCAGGCACGTCTGTGGCCAAATGACTCAGGACTTCCCCCGCGCTGGTGGACTTCCACCTGGAACTGTGAGCTGAACAAACCCTTTCTCCTTTAAGTTTCTTTTGTTGTTTAATCATAGCAGCACGAGAAACAAAACAAAACAAAAAACCTAAGTGCACCATAGAGAAAACTTACTTTAAAAGTGGACTGAGTTCAAGAGACCTATGAGATTATAATGTAAGAGCTACCATCCACGTCATCCCAGTCCCAGAAGAGGAGAATGGGGATTGACTACTTGAATAAACAATGACTGGAAACGCCTTAGATCTAACAAAAGACACAAAGACACAGTTCAAGAAGCTGAGTGAACCTGAAACACGACAAACCCAAAGGAAATCTACACTGGGATGCATCATACTCACACACTTGATAATTAAAGCCAGTGAAGAAGTCTTAAAGACAAAGTTTCTCAAGGGAAATGGCACCTTACCTAGACGGGAAGGAGATGAAAGACAGCGGAGTCCTCACTAGGAACCATGGCAGTCGGAAGGAAGTAGCACAACATTTTTCAAGAACTAAAGGAAAAGAACCATCCACTAGAGTGCTATATACAGTGGGAATATTTTTCATAAATAAGGCTAAAAGTGCTTACACAGATGAAAGGAAACTCAGTGAAATGATCACCCACAGACCACCCTCACAGGATAGCTAAATTCTCTAAATGGAAAGAGAGAATTCCTTTAAACAAAAGAAAAATGCAACAAATACCTTTTAAGCCCCCTTGAATTTTCTAAATTGAGTGTGATGATTGAAGCAAAAGCCCCAACTCTGATGTGTTTTTCATGCACGTGGAGAAGGTATGGAAGGGAATTACATTCTAAATGAAGGAGGGTAACAGGAGATAGGATAGGTGCACTTCATCTGGGTGGGGAAAAGTAATACCACTATACCAATAAATATGGCAAACTGTGCATATATAATATTTAGAGCCATATACAGAGATACTAGATATAAATAAAAATGGAGTTCTGGAAAATGTTCCCATAATCCTTAGGAAGGAAAAACGTCATTTATACAACATTGATACAATGACAAAATGGTATAGGTGGAGCACAAACTATCTGCCAAGATCCAGGCATGGGGAGGAGTGGATATGAAGAGCAGGGGCACAAGCAGGTCCTCTAGAGCAATGGATGGTCTGCGTCAAAGCTGCGGCAGAACTCACAATCTACACAAGATGAAAGAGAAACAACCATACATACATATACCAGTGCCAATTTTCTGGCTTCCATCTTACACGGAAACTATGTCAGAAGTGTCTACTGCAGAAAACCAAGGAAAGGGCACAAGGGATCTTCCTGTCCTCTTGAAACTTTGTATGAACCCATAATTTTCAAAAGTTAAAAATCTAAAATGACTTGGGTCAGTAGAACCAATCTGGGTTCCTTCCCTGGTTCTTCCTGATTTCTCACAGTGGGCAGCTCAGCTCCAAAGACTCAACCAGAAAGCCTTGTTTGGCAGGTGGGAAACAGAGGCAGGGGGCTTCTCAGTTAGAAATGGAGTAGTCACCCAATCAAATCTATGTCCTTAGCAATGTGTCAGGATCTTCCTTAAAAGCCCCACAGCGCTCTCCTTCCCTGAGTCTCTCCAGTCTTTGATGCTCAGCCTTCCACAAGCTAAGCCATGAAACCAGAGTCACAGGGGATGTCAGGTGGGCTTCTCACATGACTCTTTCCTCACACATCACCAAACAACTTCCCAGAAGTCAGCCAGGTGCATCATCTGTCCCTGTATCCGTTTGCTCCATCTTCAAGTCAACCTAACCTATTCCCTAGGCCACCCCTATTCTTACTTTCTAGGCATGGGACAGGGTCTGTGCTCGGGGGAACAAATGATACTCACCAGGGTTCTACAAAGGCGGAATTTCTCCTCCAATGAACAGAGCCATGCACCGAGTCACTGCCCTAATCTTGCCTTAAGAATGATAATAATGCATACACTGGGTGCTTGCCACCCCATGCCTACTAAGTGGGTCATTTGTGACTTGGCTAGGGAGCTCTAGAGAAGAGAGACACACAGACTGTTAGTCTGTGGCAAGAGAACATGGGGTATGTGTTTCTCTCAGAAAGTATTTGTGGGGCATCAGTCTTATTGGTCTTTCTGGATGAAACATGTTTCCCCATATACTTCTCTCAAGACTAGCTTCCTGTGTGTTCTCTAGCGCGTCCCTCTCGGTCACAAGGGACCCCATACAGCAGACACAGCTTAAGGTGTCCACCATGTGTGTGTGATAATCACTTTCAAAGCAAGATCATGTCAGTGACACTGAACATAGCTCAGTTCACTGAAGGGGAAATCCTCCGTCCTCACTGAGCCCCTGGATAACGGTACATGAAGATGCAGAACCTCTCCCATGGCCTGGAAGGAAGAACCCATCCCTTGGCTGAGAGGAATCTTTGGGACAAATGTCCGAGCGCCATGGCGGTGTCCATAAGTAATCATCTCTGCTCTCTGGGAGCGGGGAGAGACACGTGTTCTTGTGTTCCTGAGAAGCCAGCAGAAGTCCACTTGCGGCTCGGTTGGGATCTGTGGGACAGGGGTGGGAGGGGAGGGGGAGGAGGGCCCTTCGGATTGCCGGAGTCATCTTCTCATCTGTTATTTACCGCAGCCTTCTTAACCATATAGTGCCACCACAGCTATAAATTATCTTGTCTCTCAGCAGCTGCCAGGAACGATGAAAGCTGTCACCTCATCAAGAAAGTTTAATTAAAGAGGGAAAAGCCAGAGAAGAAAAAGCAGTCTCGGGAAGGCAGCCCAGACCTTGAGCCTCAGAGGCGGAGAGGCCCCGGCAGGGTGGGGGTTGTATACTCCAGTCTTGTTTCTAGAAACTACATGCACACTCAGCACCGCTCCGCCTCCACCCATAGCTCGCCCATGCAATGGCACAGGACTAGTTAGCCATCAGGCAAAGACTACGGTCAGAAACCAATGCAGCCTGGGTCTTCAGAGCTGGACCTGCTCTGCCTTCACTTTGGAGGAAGAGCTGACCTTGGGGAATCCTGGGGAGTCTGTAGCTTGTCCTTGGCCCTCTAGGCCTTTATCTCAGGCCTATATCTCTCTGAGCTGCTACTCATAACACCTGACTGCCCCTTCCCTTCCACATAATGACATTCTAAGTTCTCTCAGGATGTGGCTGAATTTTTGTAACTTCACCTCAAAACAAAACCAAAACCCAAAGAAAGCCTTGCTCTTTTGCACAGGCTCACATGGGGGAGGCAACTAATGAACCTATTGTTCATAAGGTCTTATCACTGACAATGACCTAAATCATGACTCTCCCCCAAGAATAACCTCAAAGAGACAGAGACGTTCTGGTGGCTACAGTACTAAGCCTTCCTGTGACAGGAGACTGGGAGGCCAGGCTGAGGAGGTCTCTGCTGGCGCTAAGATGCTCCAGGCTGGCTCCCAGCAAAAGAACAAGAAAGCTAAGCACACCTTGCTGCTGGTGAGTGAAGTCCCTGCTGGTATACTGCTGCCTGTCTCCACCGGCACCTTAACGTCTAGAAATGCATTTCACTTGGGACGTCAGCAAGGCAGCAGTACAATTCTCACCTTGTAGAAACCAGAGAGGGTGAATGTCTTGCCTAGGCTCACACAGTAGCAAGTGACAGAGAGAGACCTGAGATCTCCTGCCCTTTACTTTCCATAGTCACTCAATCTGTAGCTTTCCCTAAATACCACTCCAAGCTACCACCTCTAGCAGCTCCTGCACCAGCCACATCAACCTGTGGAAGCGCACAGAGTTGCCCCTTCAAACTGATACTCGCTGCCAGCCACACAGCACACAGCACTCTATTTTCGCTTCTTATCATCCTTCCAAGTGCCAGCAACAGGAGAGGTTTCACCTGAAAAGCCTGGAGCGGTTTTATTTAGCAAAGATTCAGAGTGATCACATGTCAGAGCCATTGGTTGATACTTGTTTGTAAACATTAATTCAACGAGCATTACACCCTTTCCAGGAATGGGAAACACACACACACACACACACACACACACACACACACACACACACACACACACACCAACTAGCTATGGAGACACAACAGAGCAAGGGAAGGGAAGTGGCCAAGGTTCACTGTCTAGCTCCCAGGGCTGTGTTTTCCTATCACACGGACCCACCTGCCCAGGGACATGGGGTGCCTTCCTGTCCCTAAGTCTCAGTGTACTTTGATCTCCTGTCTGGTGATTTCTGGTGCTCTCTTCTCCCATCTGCTGGACCCTTGGCCTTACTTTCTTTACCACAGTTTGTTGGTTAGCTCACAGAGGAGACCATCTGACCTACCCCCTCACTGACTGGTTGGTATGGCCCTGAACTTGGGATCTTAACCAACCCCAGAGTAACAAGTACACGTACTGCACCTTTGCCCTCTGCTAATCAGGAGGTCTACCACCAAGGTTGGAATGCTCTCACCAGGTGCCAAGAAGGTGCTTAAAACTGTCTTATAGAGGATGAGTTAGAGGCCTGGCCTTTGCATGGCCACTCTATCCCCCACCTCAGCACCATGAGGTGGAGAGCATTAGGCCCACTTCACCGAAGTGGGAAGTGAGGCTCCAGAAGTTAAAATTTGCTTTTTAAGATGGGTTATGTGGGATGCAAATTTGGCCTTGTATCCTGAGTGAAGGGTCACTACTGTGGCAGTCATGAGAGGCCCAGCCTGGGCACTGACATTAGGTCAGTGATGGAGGGGAAGAGCAGACACACAGAGGGAAGAGATCATGGAATGAACAGAGTGCTGTGGTGTGCAGAGTGGGAGAACACAGACTAGTCCAGGTGGTTAGAGACTACACCGCTTGGCCAAGCACGTATGTGCGCCATGCTGTTCAGTTTCATAGCAGCCCTGTGATGGTTACTGGGTTCCAGATGAGGACCCGACACTCGGCCAGGCCAAATCAAACAGAAGATACAGTGAGTGGTGGAGCCACCCTCAAACCCAGTCCCCACGCGTCTAATCACGTGACAGAGGTGCCATATGAGTTTGGTGGCTTGCTTTGCTGTTCTCAGAGCTGCAAACGGGAGTTAGCCTGGACCGTAGGAGAATGGTGACTGAACACAAAGAAATGGCTTTTTTTTTTTCCTGGGGCTAAGCAAAGCTACACTTGGGCTCTGTGGTCAAATGGTTTAACCTCAGTTCTCTCCTGGGTAAAAAGATTCCAAGCAGACTCAGGACCCTTCCCCCACCTCAGCCCTGACAGTCACCTTCAGGGAGGGTGTTTTGTTGTTTTGTTTCTAATGGGCTGTGACTGCTACAAGACTATCTAAATCTCTTAAATCCCTGACTAAGTGGGGAACTGAACCCCTGGTGCATAAAAACAGATGCCGGCATTAAATCCAAACAGCCAGGAGACAGGCAAGCTAGGGCTCAGTTAGCAAAGAACAGCCTATTCTGAGTAATTAAGGAGACGAGGATGCTGCATAGCAGTTCTTGGGCGAAACAGAGGATGCTGTGGAGGAAGGATCTGAAGACACAGAAGCTGCTGTCCTCTCAGGTCTGTGACAGTGACAGCAGCCTGGACCCTGAGACAGCATCTCCGTCACTTACTGATACAGTGGCATCTCGGACACTTCTTGGCTCCCTAGACTCATCTGTTCTCTCCATCCCCTGTGCTTGTTTCTGAGCTATAGCTGAGTTGAATGGAATTCCTGGCCGAGTGATAAGGAGAAGTCAGGGAGGCACAGAGTGGGACCTGGGGTGGGGGGTCCTGTAGAGAAACCATGGTGCATTTGAGGCTGGGTAGTCCCTGATCTACCTCTGGCTCTTACTTGCCCTCAGTAACGTGGAAGGAATTCAGTCAGGTAGGGTAAGAAGTCCTTCTAGAACACTCTGCAGCAGTCTGTCAGCTCCTGGCAAGGGCTCCACTTTCCTTCTCAGAGCACTTGCTCACCTATCTCCCTTGTGTTCCCAACAGTTCCTGGATCAGAACCCTCCAATCTTTCATTCCCTCCTTAGTCAAAGTGAAGGTCAGAAAAGTTAAGTGATGGACTCAAGTATGGCCAAGAGTGGCACCTCAGACTCTAAGAAGGAGCTGTCCAATCCTCAAACAGCCTCAGAGCCACAGCGCAGGCCTGGCTCTACCTGGGAAAGCAGCAGGACTTCTGTGTTTAGAAAAGCAGTCACTCCTGGGCAAAGGCACCTTCCCCTGCACAGCTGTAGGCGCTCCCAGCTTCCCACTCCAGTGCCTGTCAGGGCCAGGCCAAGTGCACTTCATCCCTAGTCTAATCGGTTTTCAAGGTGATATGACTGGCCTCCCTCTGGGTGCCAGGATAACATGTTCAGGATTATTCATAACAATCCTGCTCTGTACAGCAGAAGTGGTGAGCCCTCTCATTTCCCCAAGACATTTTCACCTGCAGCCTGCTTCTCGTCTGTTTCTTTTATTTCCAGATTCTGTCCCTTAACAGATCCTGGAGCCAAGCAGCACCTACAGATGATGGAGGGGTTGGATAGAGTCTTTAAGACACTCCCAGCCTTAGATGGAGCTAGGAGTCCCACAAGTGAAAAAAAGCTCTCAGGGAGTCTGCCCCAGACCTTGGAGACCCAGCCAGGAGTTGTAAGAGTTTTCTGGGTGAGTTGTCCCAGATTCCTCCTCCCACAAAGTCCCTTATTCCCAGCCGGACTGGGAGTGACACCCATGTTCCTGCTGTTTTGGTGAGTAGCCCAAAACCCACGCCCAGTGTTGTCTCTCTGCACCGGAGCACAGCCACGAGTCTGGTCGGTGACCATGTCTTCTTTTGGTTGAGTCTGCCCGAGGCCCTGCAGGCAGAATCAAGTGTGTCCTCTCTCTATAAGTCTGCCCTGGCCCTTGCCCAAGGCTGTAATTCCATGCCCAAGGCCAGCCAGGGGTCACACTTGTATTCTCCACTTGAGTTTATCATAATCCCCTTGCCTTAAGCTGTTTTTCAACACCCAGAGCCAGTTAGGAGCTACATTCATGTACCTTCTCAGTTGGAGGTTGGACCCCAGTCTCTCCAATCAAAACTAACATGCAACATTTGAAGGACAGACCTTATAAACTCTTCCTACTTGCTCTGAAATCAACCAAGCTTGGGCAACAGCAAAAATAGAACCAATCTTCCATTCAACATAGGCAGACACACAACTGATAAAGTAAATCTATATACCTAATTCCCATGGAAAAAATAAAAACAATATGAGAGGCCCAGAGAATATGTCCCTCCCCAAAGAATTTTCTTATAGAAAAATTACCTAGGTGAGCCTCAGGACACAAAATTTAAAAGAACAATCATAAATATGATGAAGCAACTCAAGGAGCTTAAAGAGAACATGAACAAATATCTGGGTGAACTTCAAAAGGACAGGAATGAACTCCCGATTGCAGTGCAAGAAAACACAAAGATATATAGCTGAGTGACATAATGAAGACAATCCAAGATTTGAGAAGACTGAGAATTCAATAAAGATATGGAA
The DNA here is from genome assembly GCF_903995425.1 of Onychomys torridus. Taxonomy (NCBI): domain Eukaryota; kingdom Metazoa; phylum Chordata; class Mammalia; order Rodentia; family Cricetidae; genus Onychomys; species Onychomys torridus. Next base: position 133,672,841 of record NC_050445.1, read on the forward strand.
ATACTAACAAAAATTCAACTGAAATGATGGAGTTGAAAGACTAAATAACCCAATTAGAAAACCCAGGGAAAAGTCTTACTGGTGGAACGGATCATGTAGCAGATAGATGTTAAGATGTAAAGATAAAGGGATTAGACTATACAATCAAATAATATGATATATTAACACACACACATTCAGGAACTTTGGAACACCATGAAATATCAAATCTATGAATTACAGCATAGAAGAAGAAGTCCAAGCCAATGGCATAGAGCAGATCTTCAAGGGAGAAAACTTCGCCAAACTAAGGAAAGGCACACCCATACAGACACAAGAAGTGCACAGAACACAAATAGACAGGACGAGAAAAGAAACTCCACACGTCATATTATAAATGAAACAGTAAGCAGGAGAAGAAAGTCACATATGAAGCCAAGCCCATCAGAATGACAGCTGACATCTCAATGGGAATGTTAACAGCCAGAAGAGCCTGGAGCAACACACTCACAGTTCCAAGAGACCACAGACACTAGCTACTTTACCCACTAAAACTACCCACCATAGTTGAAGGAGAAGGAAAAAATTTCTAAGATATGAGTCCATGGCCACCAAACCTGCCCTACAGAGAATATTTTCTTTGGACTGAAAAGAGGAAGAACAGCCAAGAGACCACAGAGAGAAAACAAATGATTTTATAATAACTGAAACACATTACCCAGCACTGAGAGGTAGGGCATGGTGGCACATACCTTTAAACTATGAGGCAGATCTCTGTGAGTTTGAGGCCAGCCTGGTCTACACAGTTAATTCCAGGGTAGTCAGGACTACATATGAGACCTGGACTTAAAAAAAAAAAAGCATGGGATTGTAGAGATGTCTTAGGGGTTAAGGATACTTGCTGCTTTTGAGGAAGATTTGGGTTCAGTTCCCGGCACCCATACAAAGTCACCACAATCTGTAACTTCAGTTCCAGGGGCCCAACACTCTCATCTGACTCTGTATAAGAAAAATAAGGTAACTCCTTAGGAAAAAAAGGAACTCCTTCCTCAAACCTCAATGCAGAGCATGGGTTTGGAAAAACTTTGTCAGTTAAGTTTATATTTAGAGATGATGAAACAAACAAACAAACACTATTGCTTTTATAAAACTGCATAAAGTAAAACAGTACAATTTTCTTGGTGTGTGGACTCACAGAAGGGGTTGCAGATTCCCTAGGGAGGCAATATATGAAGTGGGCATCAGCTCTAAGTAGGCTTTATTACTTGGCAATGCCATTTAAAAGGAACAATAACTTTAAAATAATATATCAATATTTTAAAGCATAAAAGCAAAGTCTTCTCTTCCTACTTTTGAAGAGGCCAAACAACCCTCTTCTTCCTCATTATCCCTCCAGCCCATCCTGAGTTTACCTTATCTGTTGGGGAGATACGGAGATTAGGAACAGCAGTCACAAGGGGCCGGGGTAAGAGGCCTCCTGAACCGATTATATCAGCCTGACTGTGTCACTGTGACCAAATAGCTGACAGTCAGGGAGGAAGAGTTATTTGCTCACAGAATTAGGGTCTTGGGGTTATCATGGTGGGGAGAGTGTGATACAGCAGCTCACACCACAGAAGACAGAAGCCAAGGGGAATAAAGACAGGAAGGCACTAGGGCACGATGTAGCTCCTAAAGACACACCTTCATTGACCCTTCTAGACCCCACCCCACAAAGTCCCAACACTCTGCTACTTTAGTCAAGGTTCTAGTCCTTCAACAGACTAGGCCTTAATTAGGTCAGAACTCTCAGGAGCCAATCATCCCACCCCGGGAAACACCATCCTAGACAAACCCTGAGGTATGCTGTACTGATCTCCTGGGGAATTCTCAACCCAATCAACTGTAAATCAGGGCTAACCACCATGGGCCAGTGGGGTGTCAAAAGAGGGACAGACACTTTCCAAAAGGCCTGAGAACATGAGTTCATAACTCAGAATCCACAAGACAGAAGGAGAGAACCATTTCCTGAAAGCTGTTCTCTGACCTCATGGTACACTCATGAACATCCCCTATATCTTCCTGCCATGCGTAAATAAAGGTTAAAAAGAAAAAAGAGTAACCATCACATTACCTCTTTCGGCCCCCAGACTTCAACACCTCCCCTGCCACATTACAATACGCGCAGGACAAGGCACACCGTTCTCATGGCCTGCTGCACATGTTCTAATGTTGCCTTCCTTCCAAGGTCCCCCTCCTCCTCAATCCTGGGCCCCAGGATTTCGGGTTCAGAAATCAGTGGGACAGCTCCTGCCAACACTGATTCTACTCCCACACAGTGGTGTGTTTCCACCCTCAGTGGTTCATAACTCCTACGTCTACAGCACTCTCTGCTCAGTGTATTCATGCCACACACTTTGTACACCTGAATTTCCAGGATCCAGAGCTATAGACTCTAGACGGGCCAAGCGCTATGGGGATCGATCAATAACAATGAGCAATAGAATTCAGATTTATCCCCTCCAAAGTCTGTGAGTTCCCCTCTCTAGCATGCTCCTAGTCCAAAATCACTCCTGGGCCCTGCAGCAACTAAGCTGAGTCGTCCCTAAACTCTAAATGCCTTTGTCTCTGCACAGCTGCAATAGAGTGCCTATGGTTGGAGTAGACCTGCTATGACTGAGCTCATACAAACACCCACTGAGTGTGCAGTGAGTAGCATGATCTACCCCAGCAAATAAACTCCAAGAAGCAGAAAATCACAGCCTATTTTTGTTGTTCTTGGTGGTAACATTCCACATCTCCATGTCTAATGCTGGAAGAAGCTAGCATGCATGGGGTTCTCAGCCCAGATCTATAACTAACCCTACAAGTTAGCTTGTGACTGACTTGCAGTTTCAAGCCCAGAGTTACATGTATACGCATAGCTATGTTTTTCTAGGGAAAGTCCAAAGCTTGCATCAGATATTCAAAGAGGCTAATTTCCTAATTAGGGTTACTATTGCTATGGAAAAACACCATGGCCAAAAGTGAGCAGGGGAGGAAAGAGTTTATTTGGCTGATGCTTCCACAGCACTGTTCATCACTGAAGGAAGTCAGGGCAGGAACTCAAATAGGGCAAGACCTGATGCTCTGAGCTGCTTACCAGCTTTGTTCCTCATGATGCTCAGCCTGCTTTCTTATAGAATCCAGGACCACCAGCCCAGAGGTGGCCCCACCCACAATGGGGCTGGGCCCTCCCTCATCAATCACTGATTAAGGAAATACCTTACAGGTTTCCCTACAGTCCAATCTTATGGAGGCATTTTCTCAATTGAGGTATTGCCATATATCTCAAGTAACTCCAACCTGTGTCAAGCTGACATAAAACTAGCCAGCACACCAGTATAGAAATGCCACAAAGCTGGACTGCTGTGTGACACAAAAGTGCTCCACCGAGAAGGGGGCTGAGACCCTGTAGCAGTCTTCCCAGGCCTCCAGCTGGGATTTCTAAAGGACCAGATTCCTGGGATGGTGATCCTTCAACACTTTGTTTTTATTAAGTGTTCCTGTATGTCTGAATGGAACGATTCAGCTAAGCTTGGACTCGTGCCTTCAGAAAACCACTAATGAAACATTAACTAGTCGGGGAGGCCCAGTCCATGCCAGAGCTCTGGGTCAGCAGGAGGCTGAGGTGGTTGGGTCCCTAGAAATTTTAATAGGTGGTGACAAGGCTAGTCCTGGTGATAACAACTCATCCAGCTCATGGGAGCTCTAGGTTTTGGGAGCTGTGTCTTGGAGGCCCATGAACCTCAGGAAGTAAGCCACCGTTCAGCTGACTCCAAGCCCAGAACATTCCCCAGGCCAGAGACCCCATCAGTCCTGTATAAACCACTGGTTCCCCTGGATGTGGTTTCTGCTCCCAAACCACAGGAAGAGAGGAAAGAATCTTCCTTCTTGTTGAACAGCTAGCCACATCTTCAGACTCAGAAGCTTTGTTGTGATACATGCAAGAAGAATTCGGCTGCCTGTATTTCAGCATTTCCCAAGGTAATGCTTCTCATCATCTCTTTCTGTTACTTTGAGTCTCAGAACACTGGGAACACAGACACTGAGGCATATACAGTTCAACAAAGACAGAGCCCCAGGAGTAGCCCTAACTAGGCCAAAGCATTCTCACCTAGGGTCCTATGTTTTCAAGTAGGACATTAGACTCAAAAGGCCACAACTGTACAGAAGGTGTCATTACCATACCTTCAACTGGCCAGCCGGTTCAGTTGTCAGTTGAAGTTCAGCGTCAGGAGAGCAGTCTACCATAAAGCCAGATCCCCCTGGTCTACTGAGCACCCGGATCTACTTATCATAGACCTTGACAAATCAGTCTCTGAAGACAGAGCATCCTAACACCAGATTGAGGTAAGTGTGCCAAGTACACTGTACGTTCTCAGTGGGAGGCAGATATGGGCAACAGAGCGGACTGGGGCTCAGGCCTGTGGTAATATAAATGCTGAGGAGAAAGTGGAGTCAGCACCCTACCCATTGCCTGCCTTTTCTAAATCATAGGTCTCATGAAGGTGCCCTGGGGTCCCTTCCCTGTGAGGAATATAGGGGAGGTTTCACGTCACGTGAAAGACACAGCTTATCCTCGAAAAATCTCACCTTCATTATAACTCCAACCTCTGTCCATTAAGGGCATACTGATTCCTGCTGCCTTCAACGCTTGTGAGTAAAAAGTCCTTTTCCCTTTACTGAGCTCAATAAACCCAGAACTTTTCACATGAAAATGTCATTAGGATCTCAAGAAAACAGAAACAATGCAAAATGCACAGAATGAGGCAAGTTGGCAATGTGGCAAACTGGCAGGCTGGCCTTGCACTGGGATCTAAGGCTCCCAGACGAGTTACAGAGGGCACACACCCCTTTCTCACCAGTGGCAGGCTGGCTGGTACTGTTTCCTGTGTTCTTCTCCACTTTTCCAGCCCTTTCTGCTGGGTTCCGTTCAATCCCCTACTGGGCATCTCAGATTCCAGAGGAGAACCCTCCAGAAGCCAAGGTGTCCCAGCATTGAAAACTCTTCCATTTACCCAGCCAGTGAATGGGATAACAGCAGTGTTGCCAAGGGAAGAAAGTGGCTGTTTTCTCCAGGTACCAGGAGGCTTTGGTAAGTTCCAGATCAAAGGTTTCTAGTTTAAAGGTCTCCCTGGAACATCTCCCATTCATCCTGCCTCTTCCCTAAGCATCAAGAACAGAGGACTTTTTTTTTTTTATTAGCCACAATTACTTTTACATAGGCTTTAGATTATAATGCAGCATTTATCATGGTCAAGAACATGTTTTTCCCATGAGAAGGGAGGTGGTACCCGTGTTCACACAAGAGCAGCCTCATCAGGAGCAGGGAGATGTTAAGACTGTCCTGTAGGGCCTCACTTTTGAACCTGGACCACCAATTGCTGGCCCTTGAATTCTCAGAGAATTGTGTAGCTTCTCTCTTCCTGTTTCCCTTCCCAGTCAGTTCAGAGATGCAGCCATTCTCCAAAGGGCTGTGGACAGCAGAATGTTAAATCATCTGCCCTAGTAGGCAAGAAAATCAGTACCCAAAAGGATTGAAACATGAGAGAAGAGGGAACTGACTACCATCAGAACATCTGTTTCAGGCATTTAACATGCACCACTGAATTCTGTAACAACCCTGAGAAACAATATCTCCTCTCACCTCATATAAACCAGAAACAGGCTTGTAGAAGTTCAATGGTTTGCTCTGGACCATGTAAGGGGTGGGGGTGAAATCTGGGCTACCAGAATCCAAAGCTCTTCCCACTCACAGCCTGCTTAAGAGTATACAGCTGGTTGACCACAGTGCAGAAACATAAGCAGGACAGGGGCAGTTGTAAACAAGCTGACTGCTGGGTACATAGCCTTCTCCAGAGGAGACACAGAGGGGCCAGTCTGGCCCATTGTCCATAGCTAGAGCTAGCAATCACCTCATGCTGCTTGTCCCTCCTCATCTCAGCCAGTGTTCACTTAAAGAGGCTTCCTCAGCCAGGCTGGATTTCTACTGTCTGCCAGGCAGGCACAGCAGTGTCTGGGGGGCCTTGCTGCTCCCAATAAGACCAGGTGTCCATGGAAGCTGAAGTTGCAGTCTGAGTTTCTGGCTATGACTTGGGGCACTGAATTGCATGAACTGTTAATTTGGAAGAATCTATTGGGGTAAACTTTGGCTGAGAGCTAGGTATTGGTCAGTGCCTGAAAAGTGGGAAGTATTCCATTGCACTAATACCAAAGTGCTTTTGGAAGCTAGTGGTTAACCAATGATACAGATTCTTAAAAACGTAGATTGTCTTAGGAATCTAAGTAATATAACAAAGGCCAGATGTCCCTTAAGAAACTCCCCCCAGTGGCCTCACTATACTGAATGTTTCCACAAAATCAACCCCTAAGACATTCAGCCAGTGTGCTCATAGGTAAGGGCTGGCACCCAAGCAGAAGGTAGAAGATTGTACCCAAGTGCCTACTCCCGTGAACACTAGATACTATGTACAAAGAATAATGCAAAAAAGATTGTCACTTTTAAAAACATAAATCTCTAGGAGACATAAAACCACCCAAAGACAAATTCCCAGTGAGGAATGATTGGGAAAGCTGGATAGAAAGAATGTAAAGTATGCTCTTGGCCAACAAGTGGTCTCTCAGAAATCTACTGCCAACAAACGGATACACCCAAGGTCCTGGGAAATTGGATACTTTTCTTCCTACCGATAACAAGACCTTCTTAAATGGGTCCAGACAGCTGGGAAGCTAGCTGGCAGGGCCCCTGATGAGACTGAACTTCAGTTGCCAATTTTTCCTAATGAACACATAGCTTTAGAAAAAACAGAAATTAAGTTATATGAATACACAAAGCCTAATTAGCCAATGGAAAGAGTTACTGTAGTAACTATAAAAAGACTGTATTAGTCAGAAATAATTTGTGTATTTCCATGGCTCTTTTTCCTTGATCATGGACACCTCATTATAAGCCAGCATCTGGGGAATTCTGGCTTTAAGATGATCACAGTTCTTCAACCAATCGGATAAAAATGTCCTCTGGTTGAGAAGTCGATGCAAGGTGGCTCAGCAAAGGCCATGAAGGGTCTACCCAATCTGGTAGCCACTGGCCAGAAGGCGACCAAGCACCTGTCAGGCAGTGGCTAGTACTACCTGATGAACTGAGTTTTAACTTGTACATAATTTTAATTAATTTGAACTTAACCAGCTACACACTGGTAATGGTAAAAAGGGCATGTTCTGTTTGCTGGCACTCAGAGTGGCTATTTTTTTTTCATGGTAAAAGGGACTTTCTTCAAATTTCATTAACTTGAAAAAAGAAATTCTTATTAATCTGAGTTCATGCTTACTTTTAATTTCCTCCTTTGGCTTAACTTCAAATATTGGAGAAGGATACCTACACCCCAATGTTTCCTATCGCTCAACCTGACCACCCTTTAGTCTTGCCTCCTGTTCAATCCTATTAAACTGTTCTCCAAGTGACTGCCCAGTCTGAGACCCTGTGGCTCTTCCGGGCCACCTCCGTGTAACTGAGCACCCTCCCCTTGCTCTCTCCACTCTTGGCCTCCTGAGAACCTACTTGGTCTTCTGTCTATCTGTGGTGCTCACAGCCTTCCATGAAGTTACAAGCTTTCAGAAGATCAACCCTGGGTCTCCAAGTCCTGTCACTCCACATTTGTTCCCCTATCACCTCTCAAGAACACCACAGACAGCAGGCCTCTGGGAATACGTCCAATCCACAGCATTCTTTAAAGCCTTGCTTTCATGGAGCCTCCACAGCTCTTGGGTCCTTCCAATTCAGCCACTTCTGTTTTGTTCCTATGGTGCTAGTCTTGGTTGTCAAGCTGACACACCTAGAAGAGGGAACCTCAATTGAAGGCTTTCCTCCATCAGATTGGCTTGTGGGCATATTTGTAGGGCATTTTCTTGATTGCTAACTAGTGGTGGAGGGTCCAGCCCACTGCAGGAGGTACCTGTGCTAGGCAGGTGGGCCTGAGTGGGATAAGAAAGGAAGTTGAAAGCCAGCCTGGAAGAGAGCCAGTAAGCAGCACTCCTCTGTGTTCTCTCTTTCAGTTTCTGCCTAGAGGTTCCTGTTTGAGCTCCTACCCTGACTTCCCTCAATGATGGGCTGTTACCTGGAAGTTTTAGCCAAATAAACCTGTTCCTCTCCAATTTGCTTATCACAGCAGCAGAAAGCAAACTCTCAGAGAAGTTTCCAATGCATTTTTTCCCACAAAGCCTATCAAATTAATTATGGAAATTTTATTTTTCGTCCTCAACAAATTTGTAAAACAAGGATGTATCTCACTCATCTTTAGTCTCAGTAAGTAGAGCAATCCTAATCCATGGGGAGTGCTCAATTACTAGCCCCAAATGTCAAACACCAGCTAAAATGAGACTGCTCTATGGGTCACCGAGCACATCCATCAACGGTAAGGTAGCTAGCTAGGGATAGTCCCCAGCTAGCTCAGGATAGTCCCCGACACATCAGCTGTCCTTGGTGTTCCACTTAATTCTTACAAGATCCCCAGTGAAGTGCTAATTATATAGGTGCCTTAGTTATAGGGCTTGGGTCCATGGAGTCTTTTATGAAAAAGTCTTAAAGAAGATCTATTGATGATAAATTGATTAAAAATAGAACTGCTTGGAAGTACAGAAAGGGTCAGATGACCTTTCATCTTCTTCTCTAGTCATGAGCTTCCAAGAGTCTATGATTTTTAGAAGTATTTTTTAGAGAATGTTTTTTTTTTTTTTTAATCAGCCATTTTAACTTCCTCAGCCTGGGAACTGGAGACACTGAAAAACAGTTTTCTGTTCATGCTGATAAATGAGAAATAGAAGAAAGAACTAGACAAATTGGAGCTTGCCCAGGAAAGACAGAAGGAACAGAATGACTCAGGCCCATAAGAGTTAAAGAGAAAGATGGTTGATTGCCAGAGATGCCAGAGCAGGAACGAACACTCATAATATACTGCCTCCCAGAGGCTGGTGATAGGAAGATTTTTTTTTTTAAACTTGTCAATGAAAAGAAAAACAAAGGCCCAAAGTGTGGATAGCTAACCAGCAGTTGGCAGAAGCATTTGTCAACAAAATGAGGCAAAGTCAGGAAACATTTGTGACAATCCTAAACGTTTATGAGGTCAAACATAGGGAGTTAGAAAATGAAATGTGGCATTGATTATTTCAAAAGGTCATTCTCCTTCATTCATGGAGGGCAAGCTAACAATCTCCCTCTTTACTCAAAATTTAGACAGTTGGCTTCTTCTATTAAAAAACAAAGAAGACAACCAAGTAGAAAACAGCCTTTGCTCTCTCTCCAAACTCTTCTCCCTCACCTCTGCTTCCCAGTTAGGAAGGAGTCTGGATGATTGTGTCCACAAGCCCCTTTCCTACCCACACAGAAACAGCATTACCAGGCCTCCACTGTGTGTATCCATCAGCATGCATACATCCTGGCATACCTGCATCCTGGATCCACTGTGTTTGCAGATACAGTAGCCAAGGCTTTACCTTCCTTTCTCTGCTTTGCACGAGAACATGAGAGTTTGTTCATTGCTCCCTAATCTCATACTATTGTCCCTGGAGCTTCCACAACTCCATAATTCCTGCTTTCCTTCTTCTTTCCACACTCAATCTTGTTGGTTTCTTCCTACACTGGCTTTTATTAAATGTGATGCCCTGGGAAGTCCAAACTCCTCATACCCCAGTTGTTCTTTCCAGACAACGAGCACCTGTGGCTGTTCCTGTGGCTTCAGTTACCACTCAGAAGCTGAGGGTCACGAGGCTATGTTTCCCTACAATACCCTGCCCATCTGAGTTTACAACCAAAATTGTGTTGTACTTGGTTGTGTAATAGACATGGCCAACTTCACTAACCCAAAGATGAGCCATGAAACCATCAGTAGATGTCTTAGATACAGCCAAGCTGATAACCCAAAGATGAGCACTGGAACCCCTCAGCTGCACTCAGTTGTGTCATAGACATGGCCAACCTACAAAGCCAAAGATGAACCATGAACCAGTCAGCTCTCCCTGACTCTCCTGGGTTCCTCATTCTTTCCTCAATTTCAGCACCAAATCCAGTCATCATGCTCCATGATTCTGCAAGTCTCCAGCTTTTTGGAAGTCTAATCCACATGTGACAGAGGTGTGTATCTTGATGATTTGATATCATATACATTGTGAAACAGTTGTCACAATCTAGCCACTTCTCATATTCACAACTCACGTAGCTTTTCCTTTGTGAGTATGGTAGAAACGGTATTTGTGGAAAATTCCAAGTATGTGCTTTTATCAACCATAGTTGCCAATTCTATATATTTGTTTTCTAGAACTTATTCATCTTATAATTGAAGTTGTAATGACCTGGATGGCCTGGAACATACTATGTAGACCAGGCTACCCTCAAACTCACAGGGATCCGCTTCCTTTTGCTCCAAAGTGCTAGGATTAATTGTATATGCCAACATGTCCAGCTCTAGGTAAGCTCTGATAAGATCTGATTTATACCATGGTGGTGTCTCACTGCTCTGAGGACACAGACCAGACTTTTGCAGATGACTTTCAAGACCCTCTTGTCCTGGCCCCTGACTGACTCTCTAGGCCAGCTGTCCTTACCTTCCAAAAGCTGTCCTCTATTTATTTCAGATCCTTAAAGTTGCTGGTCTCCTCTGGCCCTCAAACAGGACCCTCCAGGTACAACCTTTAAACCTGTCTCTCTGCCTTAGGAGCCACCTTTAGGATTTGCCTACTTTGGAAGCCTTCATGGAGGAGGAGGAAGCAGTAGGTAGAGTCTCCCACAGATTAGGTTGTTTGGTTAAGGTTGAAAGATTAGCAGGAGCTTATCATGCAAATAAGGGGGCAGTGAGAGTTCCAGACAGAAGAATCCACATGTCCTGGAGTAAAAATACATTAACAAGAGTAACATGATGCATCTGAGCTGCTACAGGTCGTTGTGGGTCACTGGGTAGAAGGATGATGGGACACAGAGTTTCCAAGAGATAAGGGAGGGAGGCAGAAGCCAGGCTCTATCCCCACAGCCAGGTGTGTGTGTGTGTGTGTGTGTGTGTGTGTGTGTGTGTGTGTGTGTGACAATTCTGTAGCTGATGCATGAGGGCTATAGGTGCATCTGTATGTGTGTGTGCAAGGCACACATATGTGTGTAGATGTTCACTAGGGTAGCATTTTCCAGTTTCCATGGTATGACTATTTCTCCCATGGTCAGCTTCAAGCTACCAATGATCTGTTACTGAGGGCGAGTCAGAGGGATGTGCAACAGTAGCATACTATAGTATTCCCACCCTACAGAATCAAATCAATGTAAATAACCTTAACGGCACAGCCAATACATAATAGAGTAAAATGATTAGGGAATGGTGACTTCGGAACATTATTACCTTTGTTTTTAATATCATTTATTAGACTATTTATTAGACATTTATATAATTTATATGTCTTTGTGTAAAATTTTATTCAGTGTCTTTACATATTAACATGTATATGAACGAGTCCAACTACAGTTACCAGGGAGACTTGCTTTGCTATAGGGACTGGCTGAGGCATGGCAGGCAGCTTTGACTTCTGTTCTGAAATGGGAGTGGTGGGCAGGAACTCATCTTTGGTTTCCATGATGTTCACATGGTATGGTAAGGGTTTCTTAAGGCCAATCTTACCATGTGGGTCCCAGGGCACAGGCTGATTCCTGGCATACCTTGTCTGAGCAGGACACTGTGTATGCAGCATTAGTACAATAGTAAATGGGGTCTCTACTATGGCTCACCAGACCATCTACATGGATTTAGCCATCAGTCCTTAGAGTTTCCCAGATAAACAACCTTCTAGCCTTTGGCCGAACTCTCCATGATAACCCACATCATACCATAGTAATCCCTCTGTACTGCAGGCCAGCCTAGTCACACAGACCTCTTGTGGTTGCTTCAGGCTCTACTGTGTCCTCAGAGAAAACAAACACTTCTGGACTACCTCAATAAGTTCCTAGATCCACCAACCCATCTCACCAAGAATATTCTGTATGCTAGTGCCTAAGATGATGATTTCTGTCCCAATCATTGTACCCCAGACCTCACCTCCAGAGTAGCCATCTTCAGCTAGCCTCTGTGTGAGAAACTCATCCAGTCAGCTTTGGAGATGCCATGAGCAACCAGTTCCCTCTTCCTGGAAATCTGCATCACCATCTTGCCACTGTACACTGCCAAAAAGAAAGCTATATAATTTAATTTTAACAATGGCTGTATTTAACAACCCATTTGCATGAATTCTGAAACTTTAATCACTGGCTGTCACAGGCCATTCAGGGCTAGCTCCACTGTGTATATTACACACCGTGAGCTCAAACCCACTGTAACTATGTGCAATCAACAGGGGTTAGGCGCAGGCAATGGTAATTTTTAAAAGATCCCCCACGTGACTGAAATGTGCACCACGGGCCAGGCCCACTGACGTGTAAGCCCCATTACCAAGTTGGATAGACATAGAAGGGGCAGCTGAGGTTGCCGACAGACCTAAGACTTACGCAGCAGCAAGCTTGTCCAGCATATGCTTCAGCAGAGTGACCGCCCCCCTTGCTTCTCTGACGCTTGGGTTGACTGACGGGGCAGCGAGACTAGTCCGGTCAGTAGTAGTTATGCCGGTAAAGGAAGTCCAGGACTTAAGTTGGACATTCCAGGAAGAGTGGAGAAGAAGTGAGGGAAAGACAGATATACTGTTGGATAATGACAGGCTGTAGGTATTGCTTTTTCTGCTGGTGACCACTGAGGAGATTGAGGGAGGTGGTTTCTGAAGGCTGCATCCTCCAACACCCCTTCTGAAAGAAACCATGAAGTTCGCTAAGAGGGAGAGCAAGAAATAGGATGGGGCTCTCAAGGACAGCTTTGCTCCTGCCTCCTGTGGGCAGCCAGCTTGGAGTCTAGGCGGGAAGGCTACCTTCCCAGCCATAGAGTGAGGCACTTCAGCAGATCCTGGATCCTTTTTCAGCCTCGAGTCTCCTTCTTCCTGGTTCTTGCTGATGTTTCTGTTTTCATTTCTTTTCTCTCCCCTCCTCTTCCTTAACTTCCTTTGTGACTCACATCACACCCTGCTGCAGGTGGGGAGGCTCCCTTGCCCTGGGAATCCACACTGCATTTGTGTGTGTTTTCAGAAGTTAGAAGCAATTTCTCTCATTGAAGATGGAGCTGTTTCTCCATCTTTCTTTGCACAGGAAATTGGCTTCCAAACTCTAAAACTGAACATTTTCAGCCCTTTCTCAAATGGGATGAAGCACGACTCATTAAAGCTTCATGGGACACAGACATACCGTGTGGGTAATCACTCTGGCAATAAATGCCCCAAACTGAAGGGATTTGCTAAGCCTAGCAGCGGACTGTGTTCAGATCTGGAGATCTCAGAAACGCTGGGTGCTGGCCTCTGGTGGCTCCCGTTGGCAAGGGTGATAGTCCATCCTGCTTACCCTCCCGGAGCTTCTCTCACCCTCCACTCTGCTCAAAGAAGGAAAACTGCACAACTGAGCCCCATGAAAACAAAACACAACAAACAAAACAAAAACCAGCTGGGTCTGGTTCAGCAGCACACACACTAAAGTTGGAACAAGACCCAGATACACACCTATGGCCCTGTGCAAGGATGACATGCAAGCTTGTGAAGCAGTCTATATTCTTAGTATCTAATACATAGAAAAATGTTGTAGGAGGCCGAAGGTCATTTTGGAGTGCCATCTTAAGTACTGAGCAAAATACAGAAGGTACTGAGAAAAAGGAACAGATAGCTCAAGAACACAATAACTTGAGACTGAGTGTGGAGGTTTTTGGCTATGATGTACTGTCTCTCTGGAAAGGTTCTCAATCCCCAGTGTTTCTATTAGAAAATAGAGATTGCTGCCTGAGGTTTCTGCTGGTGATGAGCAGACAGTGACTGTGGGTCAGATGGAACAAGTATACCACGGAGTTTGGGAACAGCAAGAGGATACTCAACTCATCCCATCAGAGTGGGCATGGCCCTGAAGTGTTTCTTCATCTGACTCTGAATGCTGCAGACAAAGCTTGCTCTCTTGTAAAGGCAGATTTTGATGTAGCCATTGTTGAACTTTGCTATGGGGTAATGCTCTTGTACACTGTAAAGATTTGTCACTCAAATTGGTTTAATAAAATGCTGATTGGCCAGTAGCCAGGCAGGAAGTATAGGCGAAGCAACCAGACTAGGAGAATTCTGGGAAGAGGAAGGGCAGAGTCAGGAGTCACCAGCCAGACACAGAGGAAGCAGGATGAGAATGTCTAACTGAGAAAAGGCACCAAACCATGTGTCTAAACACAGATAAGAATTGTGGGTTAATTTAAGTGTAAGAGCTAGTTAGTAATAAGCCTGAGCCATAAGCCAAACTGTTTGTAATTAATATTAAGTCTCTGGGAAGTGGCTACTGGATATTTGGGAACAGGCTGGTGGGAGAGGAACTTCCATCTACAGAACTTGCTAGATCAAGTGAAGAGTCATTTGAAGACAGCCCGAGAGGAACACAGTTACTGACAGGTAACTTGACTGTCAATGTTGGATACCCACAGAGGTGAAGCAGGGAAACAAGACCTTAACCAGCCTCCTACCTTTTGTCTGGTTCATTCTAGAATGTACACAGTAGAATGCCATCTGAGCTGTCCTACACATAGTTTTTGTTTACAATTTATGACAAATTTTTAATGATTTATGATGGATTCCATTACTTCTATTTAAATTTGTGTATGTCTCCTGAGGTTTTCATGCTTAACATTAGGATAATGGAGCCAGTTAACATTTAGGGAGCTAATGTTTCCAACTTGCCCAGTCTCAGTGTGTGGAATTTTTATGCAAGTTATAAATATTTGGCACTTTTTTTTCTTGAAATAGGGTCTTACTGTGTAGTCATGGCTGATCTGGAACTTACTATGTAGACTAGATTGGCCTGAAACTCACAGAGATCTATCTGTCCAGGCCGCCTAGTGCTTGCATTAAAGAAGTGTGCCTCCATGCAGCTGGCATAATATTTTCAGTATGCACAAGGGTCTATATTTTTGTTTGATCTAGTAGGTAATAAAAGGACCAATTGGCTCCAGCCATAGGTGTAGTTGCTGCAGATACTTCAAGGTTTGGAGCATCTAGAGGGCTGTGGTACAGATGCGCACCCCACACAGACACACATTGGAACCTTGTGTTTCTGTGAACAGTACATCTCAGTGTACACACATTTGGCCACTGCTGCAGAAATGATCCTTCAGAAAATGCTGTGACCCCTTTACTCTGGACCAAGGCAGAAACAGTGCACATCCCATTGTTTGTAAAGTTACCTGCTATTTATTTGTGTTATTTTTCCTACATGCTTTATATATATTTAAATATTTCAAACAATCTGAGAACAAACAGAAAAGTAAAGATGCGGTAAGAATGAATTGCTTGAGTATTTCATGTATCAAACACAACAGTAAAAAGGAAATTAAATCAATCCCATGTGTTTGAGTTCTTTTAGCTCTTTCTGCTTTTGTGATTTTTTTTATACTTACCTAACATGCACGTTCTATGAAAATATGTAGCAGATATGAAACAGTGTTTTCTGGACATGACATGTCCACTGCACACATGAACTCAGAGCAGCTGTTGCTGCATAAGACTTGCACAAGATCGAGCCAGTCAAAATTCCAGCATGGATGGGGGAGGGGAGGAGCTATTGGCAGCTGCTGGCTGCTGGGGGAGGGAGTCAGTTTTCTTCATGGATCTGGCCCCTGGTAGGCTTCCGTCCTCCAGGGGATGACTTAGACCAGTACACATAGAGGCGGCACCAACCGTCCGTCCATCAGTGGGTGGAAAAAGGACATGAAGTCCAGAGGGGGACCTGGGAGGGTCGTAGGAGAGGAGGAGAGGGAGGTAAGGGTAAATGTGATCAAAATACACTGTATACATGTATGAAATTTCTCAAAGAACGCATTTTTTAAAATGTTAAAATAGGTAAAAATTTATAAAAGAAAAAAGTTGCTGAATTGTTTAGTTGTCAAATAGTGTCTTGGAGCAGTATGATTTATAAAATACTATGTTTACCTTAGAATGCCACATTCCATTGAAAAATTATTTCATAAATTACAAGTGGAAAATATTTATCAAGGCAATAACGTGAGATGATGGCTAATTTTGTTTAATGTTTTATTAAGTTTTCATGAATAATCCAACACTAATTGTTAAGAACACATGTATTAAATTTATGTAAGTGTAATAAAATTCTTATGAATGCACTTTTCAACTACTTTCTTTACAGCTTTTCATGTAAATTAGCACTTTGGTTTTGAGACTTCACTAGAGGAAATTGTACATTCTTGGAAATTGATTCCTTATTCCCTCTTGGCAGCTAATGGGTTTTTACTGAGTTTAAATGCAAATTGTATCATAACAACAGACGACACTAACGTAACTACCATTTTCAACCATGTCATACATTCCCCCTTCTCACCATCCCCCTAAAATGCAGTGAAGTTTTGTATTACTTTTGCTGGTGGAAGGGAAACAGAGTGGCAAAAGATGATGTTCCACTTAACACTTTGGTCCACAGAAATCCCTGGCCCCTCTGACGCTGGTTGACACTAACTTAAGCTCAGTCCTTCTGGACCACTCCTGTTTCTTTTGTTTTTAAAGAACTTCTTTATGATTCCCTTTTAGCCCCCTGTCTTGTCACCAACCATCCCTATTAGGTGGCTGTGTTCTTGGGAAAAGACCACATGATCTTTCTGGTTCCCCTCAGTGTTCACGATACCTGCTTCCTCTGCTTGCACCCCCAAACTTTCCCTTGTCCTCTTTCCTGCTGCAATCTCTCCATGGATGAGATTGTGTTATCACCCTGGAAACTTCAGCCATCCCTAACGATCTGTCTCTGTCCGCCTTTAAAATTCTTCCCCTTCATCTCTAAATAACTATGGAGCTGAGTTATACCTAATGCCCACACATTGCCGGATATTTCCCCAGTACTTTACAGAAAACACCAAACAAAAAATGGCATTTTAAATGTGTTGGACCATCCCAAGTTTAGAATGTAAACTTGAAAGCAGGAGTGATGCTTCCTGCATGGTCTATTGTGCCTGGTAACTTTAAATACTCATAAATATTGATAACGAGGTGGCGTGCACGCATACAAAAGGAGAGAACCTGGGTGAGAAAACAGCTGTGCACTGCAGAGAACAACCACCTGCTTTTGTTTAAAGACAAAGGTAGTGCTTCAGGGGTTAGGGAGACATGCAGTTGTACCCATTTTTGCTAAGTCCCTTCATGGAGGTTTAGTCCATTACCATCATGGTGCAACATGGTGACTTGCAGGCAGACATGGTGCTAGAGAGGTAGCTGGGAGGTCTACAGCTGGAGAGCCTCACTTCTGAAGGATCCTGACTTCCCTGCTCATCAGGCCTCTGGCAAGGGGTGGGGCTGGGAGGTGAAAAGCTGTTCATTAAACAGCTCTGCTCAGTGACTGAAGCAGAAAGCTAAGCCAAATACATCCAGGCCTGGCCCCTCCTTTTCCTCCTCCTAGCCCGTTCTCCACTGGTGTGTCCTGTCTGGTTGCTCTGTGAAGGCCACTGGGGTAAAGGGCATGTGACTGGCTTTATTTCTTTCTGTTTTCAAAGTCTGGGTCTCTGTTTTCCTAAGAAGTCATGGGAAGAGGCCTCTCAGTTTGACTGCCTCTGAAGTGGAACCCTTTCTGGGGGTGATTGTAATCCTGAACTTTAGCTTCACTGAAGAAGCAGTGAAATCCGCCCCCATTTACCCTGTTGCGTTCTTGGCTCCACCTCCCCCATGTCTGGAATTTGACCCTTCTATTCATAACTGGCATGACTTACCCCTGAGTCAAAGCTGACCCTTCACTCAACCAGACACCAAGACACTCTGGTTTAGAAACTAAGGCGGAAGGGCAGGGCCCTCCCACCCCTCAGAGAGTTGCTCTGCACTGCTGATCTTGCCAGCCAGGAGCAGACCGAAGGGAAACTCCAGGCTGCGGACTCACTGTCGCCTGAAGACTCCACGCTTCCTCCGTTGTTTCTCTCACTATTTACCACCGTCTGCATCTACAACATTCTCCGGAGGTCCATGGGTGCTGCAGACTTGGTCCCAGCTTGCGGGGCAGTGGAGAGGCAGTGGAACCTTGGACAGGTGGGACTAGGTAGGCATCACTGAATTAGGTCACTAGCAGCATGCCTCTGAAAGAAAAACTGGAACTCCAGCCCCGTTCCATCTCTTTGTCTCCTGGCCACAACTAGATGAACAAGCCTCCTCTGCCAAATGCTCCCACCAGAAGAAGCAACGAAGGGACAGCCAAGTGCTCCCATGCTCTGAAACCAGTGGAAACACACTTCTTCTCAGCTGCTTGTCTCAGGTATTTATCACACCGCCAGTGAAGCTCCTTCTCCCTGAGTTTCCAGCCACTGCAGAGGCTGTCTGCATGGGACACCAGCAACAGTTCCATCTGTTGATACCCAGGCATGCCTAAAAGGCAACGCACCCCATTCGATGCTGAGAAAGCTAACCCACACAACACACATGACACTGCAGTTGGTTAAATGCAGGGTTGCTGACTTTAGGATGCAGAATTCCAGCCCAAAGACAAACCACTCCTCTCACCTACTGGGGCCTGGAGTTCGTGGCTTCCTATTATGATCCCCTGCCCCTTCCTACAGAACTCAAAGGAGCTGCTGAAAGAGAACCCTAGGAATAAGCTGATCCCCAGATTTCTGAGGAGCGCTATTGGAGTCAGTAGGTCCCGTGCTAATTCAAGCTCCCGTCCACACTTGTGGGTTATTTTCTTATTTAATGATCTGGTAGAGGGGTACTCAGGGCAAAACAGCTCCAGAAGTTGACAAATTAAGACTTTCCTCTTATGGTAGTTGACTTGTCTAAACTCTTAGCACCCACAGCAGTGGCTCTTACATCTCTTGGTTCACACCCCGATACCCATGTGAGCCACAAATACTACCCCTGTGTGAGTCAGACCCAAGCAGCACTGAAGTGGGCAGGTGAGCGACTGGATCCCTTAAAGCACCGTGGGAACACTGTAGATCCTCCTCAGAATAATGTTTAAAATGCAATAAAGGAAAGCAAATAGAACCAACTTAAATAGAATAAAGGACTGCAATATAAACAAACTATATTGAACTATAGTTATCAAAATATTTATAAACTAAGAATGCATCTGCTTCTTTCTTAAGGCAGTTAACACTAAAATTGAATGGATTATCAACATTTCAAAGTAGTACTATACTTTTGAGATATCTACACCCAACTTAACTGATTTAAAAATAATCATGGCTTCTAGCAGTGAACAAAATCATAGAAATGCTAATGCTGCAGTTTATTTCCTCCATTCATAAAGAAAACACATGAGGAATATCACCTAGGAACTGATCTAGCCACTTTCCATCCCAGTTCAGAGACACTCTAGAATTCTACCTAGAGACATCCTGGACCATGGTTAAGAACCGGCAACCAGATCGAGGATGTGTTCAGAACAAAAAGAGACACTCTATAACTGGATGGAGTCAGTACCAAGTTGGAAGCAGGTAGTCCCAGGTAGTCCCTGGGAATTAGTCTCTGCAATCAGTCTCCCTGATTCTCCTGGAAGTCTTCAAAGGTAATTGTTTGGATTTTCTCACAGCATCCTTCCAAGTGCTCATGATGAGCTTCTCCAGCATTCCTAACAGTCAATCCATTTATACTAATTTATTAGGAAAACTGCCAGTGAGAAATTCTGTCCACTGCTCTGCGAATCTTTCTCTGTGAGGGCAAGCTGTAGGATGTGCATCCTAGAGATAGCTTGGGCCCCTAGGTTGCAAGCTTGGGAGACCACCTTAGTTCACTGCCACAAGCCAAGCTGCCCAACAGTAAAAATGCTCCCCCAAATTGGTAGATGTCACATGGAGGACAACCTGGGAAGATTCTCAGAGCTGGCGCTGAGGAGGTACGAAAGCTACATACAGCAAGCCTGTTAGGAACACTGATGGAGCCCAGTAGGTCAATTATTTAAGGCAGCTAATGTATATGGTCTTTCTAACCCAAGGCTCCTTCGCCTGTCTCCACAAACCCATTGTTGAGTGTGACTCAGATGACAAAATGCACTAGGTTTGATGGCTCTAAAGTCATCAACTGACAGATCATGAAGGGTCCTCAGGGACCATCTCATTCGTGACCTTAACCATGAGTTCAAATACCCTTTAAAACCAGCAGTTAGCAATGGACAGTTAGCCCTTGAGAAAGTGGCCAGAAGCATATTCCATATATATAAAATTTCCAGAGTTTCAAGGACCTTTGAAGCATGTCCAGGTCAAAACCGTCTGACTTCATTCCCTCCCCACCTTTCTTTATTCATAAATAATAAGGCAGGGACCCAGAAAGTGAGGAACCTCACATCATAGGCAGCTAAGCCGAACACCGCTGTTTACAGCAGCACATGAAGAGAAATGCTAAGGACTTGAACCTGATAAGAGGCCAGGCCACCAAAAATTGTTTCTCTTAGTCCCCATACCATGGCCCCCATCCCTGCCTGACATGACACCAACAGAGAGCCTCCGGCCTGGCCCAGAAGGAGGCTGCACCTGCTTCACGTTTTCCTCAGGATGTGCCCTGGTCTCAGAACACCATCCATCTCACTTGCTGTAGTGAGGACAGTCCCTTACCCCCAAGTGGGGCTCCCAAAGAGGCTGGCCCTGTTATTTAAGGCTTTGTCTCTCTACAAATAACAAATGCACAGAGCACAGGCCTGGGGAAGTTAATTAGTATTATTATGTCTGTAATTCTAATGTTGCTCACTGGCAGAGCTCTTTCGTGCCAGCTTTCAGGCCAGAACAGACTTTTGGGGTATGCACTGGGATAAGCCCTGCTGAAGCTTTCTTGTATCTAGGATGGGCACTGCCTCTGCTTGGGGCTGAGAAGCCTAGCGGATGAAGCTGTGGGGCAAGTTCTCAGTGCAGAACTCCGCACCCTTCCCCACAGTGTCTCAGTCCCAGGCAAAGAATCAAAGTACTAAGGATGCAAATGTTACATCCATCCTATTGAAATAAGATGACACAGTGGATGCTGGCTCAGATGGCTGTGTTTTTGTTCTTCAGGGAGGAAAGGGGCTTGAGGAGCCATCTAACATCTCACCAAGCTATTACGAGCCTAGTTTATAATAGAAAGCAGAATACTCTAAAAGAGGTGAAACTCCAATAAGTATCACCAGGTAGAGAACAATGACGCTCCACACTGGGACCCATGCAAATACACAGATGAAATGCTCCAACGCCCACTCATCATCATTTCATCCTTTAGAGGCTACGTTTGTATCAGACCGCCGTCTAGAGGCAGGAGTAAAATTCTCAAGGTTAAAAACTGTTTCTACTTATGCTAAAACATGGAAAAGAAAACTGGTAAAGGGATGCAAATGGTTACTTACAATTTCTCTAAAAGGCTGAAGGAGCTAAATAAAGGGTTCATGACTATTAGTCCAGGACAACCTATCATCACTGTTGCACGGACAAATTGTATTGCATGTCAGATGCACAGAAGACGCACAATAATTTATCAGTCAGGACCCAGAAAATTGTACAGTACGTGAGTCTCTGTAGCCCCACGCATCCCTGCCACACCATCCTCCCTGCTCTGTTAAAGGGACGCTGCCAAGAAAGGCCCTGAGTTGGGCCTTGGTTTAAAAAAAGCACTCCACTAAAACACATGACGACAAAGAGAAATATTTCCATGACATTTATCGGGAAACAAGAGAAGGAAGAAAACAGTGTTTTTCTCACTATTCCCCTGCCCTCCCATGGATTTTACCATTCTCTAGGTAGTTTCCTAAACACAGCTACAAAAAAGAAAATTAAACTCCTGTTGTAAACACGGAATTGGCCAGGAAGATGGATGAGACAGAACATCCATGGAGCCTGTTAAAAAAAAAAAAAGCAGAACAGGAAAGAAAAGGGGATAAAAGAAAAGGAAGGGAGGGAAGAGAAAAGGAGGAAAGAAGCCCAAGAGAAAGCAAGCCAAGTGCACAGTGGCCAGGGACAGGGACACACTTCTTAGTCAATGTCCTGTGTGGGAGGCATTCCTCCCAATGGAGAAGCATATTTTATCACTGACAGTATGAAACTTGTAGGATTCAATGACATTTTTTTAAAGACCCAAACTTTTGTCATTTTTATTATTACTTTTAAATTCTCCATAGACAAGAAGTCCCTAAAGACCACAGAGGGCAGATGGCTCCCATCAACCCATCCTTGGAAGGCCCTTAAACTCATTAGTCAGCCTAAATGTGTTAGGCTGGACCACTGGAGGGATCTGACATCCTAAAGATGGATTTATAAGAGGAATCCTCCAGCCCTGGGATATTCTGATGGAAAAGTGAGATTTTAAGGATTGCAGACTGAAGAGGCCACAATGAGGCTGCTGATTCTGTCTTTCCATCAAGGCATTTAACCCATCCCAACAGAAGGGCCTGTGGTCTGGGACACACAGAGAACCCCTTGGAAGCTGGTCCTGTTTATCTAACTTCTGCTCCTGAGACTGTCTTGATGCTGGGAGCGCGCTCCTAAGACCTGCTCCACCTTCACCAGGGTCTTGCTGCATAGTGTCTAGCTTCCATCAGCATTAAAGCTGGAAGACACAGAAGCCTGAAGAAGGGCAACAATATTCATGATCTACTAAGGTGAGTGAGTGTATGTGTGTACGTGTGTGTGTGTGTGTGTGTGTGTGTGTGTGTGTGTGTGTGTTGGGGAGTGTATGACAGCTCTGTAAAGACATACACCTAGCCCAAATCTCCATCTTCCCTCCATTCTAACCACTGGAAATCCACACCAGTCCACTCAGCTATTATACCTACTCCCCTGGACCCCTCAGGACTACTTCTCACCCTGCCTTCCCATGTAAGAGAAAGTGATATTCCCATGTGACAGAGGGAGACCCTGTACCTTACACTGAGGATAGCACACAGAACCAGAAAGAACTCTGAGAGCCATAGGTGGTTTTCCATCTTTGTCCTTGCTACTGGTGTGACTTGGGGCAGCCACAAAATGTCTGTGAGCCTCAGTTCAGTCAGCAGTAAGACTGGGTCAACATGTAGGGCTTGTAAGTGAGCAGCGTCAGTTGCATGGACAAAGATGCATTCATTGCCTTGGTGCACAGGGTCCATGGCTGTGGGGCAGGAAACGGGGGTGCTTTTCAGAATTTCCCTGCTGTCACCCATCACCAAAAGGACAGTTTGAAGGATACCAACGGTGAGCAAATGAAACACTGATCTCTCCTTGTGAAGGCCCTCCTGCACACCAGCGGCCTGTTGAGATGGGGCCAGCAATACCCAGTAGCCCAGTCTGAGCTTGGCCAGTGTGGTGCCCTGCCCTATGTCAGTAGCCTGGATGAGCACTCCCAGACCTCCAGAAGAAAAAAGAAAATGGAACTGAGAAGCAGAAGGTTCCCCTGAGAGGGAGGGCACTGAACACTCACGAAAGCCTTGCTTCTGTGGAACCTACAGAGGCTGCTGGAGCTGAAATGCTAACTATGGGTTCCTAGGACAGCCCATTTAATTCCTTCTTTTGTTGGCTGGATCCCAGCCCTCCCTTCTCCTCCAGGCCCCTCCCCAAATATCTCACCAGCTGGGGAGTTGCCCCACCCCTAATTATTAGCCCAGGACTGCCAAGATGCAGCTCCACCCCCGCAGAGGGTGGCAGCAGAGCACAGAATGTGACAATGGCAGCAGCAGGTGGCCCTTCAGAAAAGGCCAGATCCTCTTTCTCTGTGATTATCCATCTGCAGCGGGCAAGCCTGGGCAAGTCTGCTCTTAGGGGTACTGTCCTCTCTCTATGGACACAAGTCGGGGTATCTAGGCAAAAAGGTGAGCTAGGAACACACTCAGCTGGCCATAACAGGGACTTCAGTCCATGGCCGCGGTATTCTGGTTAGAGCTCAGTGTCAGAGTCCTCTTGAAGTGAGTAGTCAAGCCCTCCATAACTCCCAAGGTGCAAGGACTCCTGTGACAGAAAGGGTCCCTGGTCTGACAAAGGGGCGGAGCCTCCTGGCCTGCCACAAAAGGGCAAGGCAATCCTTTAGAAGGAAGTGACAAGACTCTTTGGAGCAACCCAGCAATCCTTGTGTAATTACTTGTTCCTCTGTCCCTGAGCTAGCCACCCAGCAACTGCTCACCTATTGTTTGATGAAAACTTCATATATCCCTGCGCTGTGCCGCGTGTTGGAGTTACAGAGATGGAGAGGCTCTACCCACTCCATCCATCCCCAAGCACAGGTCTCCCGGGAGTGTAACACACATGATTTCACAGTGACTTTGCCACAAGCCTGGCAAGGAATGCCTTCCTCACAAATGGGGCTCTCAGACTTGCCCCAAGGAGGTCCCAGACCTGGAGTCTGGCCTGGACTTCTGCTCGAGTGTGTTTTCTACTGTAGTATGCTTTCTGCAGGGACAGAGCAAGCGCTCACCCAAGCAAAGGCGGGGGTCCAAGGGGAAGCTGTGATGGTGAGTTCAGCGACTGCTTCCATGTGAGCAATCTTGGCAATTCCTGTGACGTTCATCAAACAGCCCCTGGCAGGGAGATCTGTGCCGGGGCAGGTGGTGTAAGTGGGGCATGGAGCCCTGCTTCCCTGCTCGGGCGGATTCTCCACCCTTCTAGCTTGTTTATTGGATTCTTCTCTAACACTCTAGGTTGGTTTAAGCTATGGTCTCCCCTGCACCCCCGCCCCGGGTGAGAAGGTCCTAGTCGGGCTTCACTCCTCTTGATCTGGTGGCCTGCACCAGCACTTTCTCTGTGCTATAGTCAGCCTGAGTCACCACTGAGCCCTGGCCAACACTGACGCTGGGGGAATTTTGTTAATTACAGCTTCACCGGGCTGGTTAGATTTTTGTCAACTTGACACAAGCTAGGGTCATCTGGGAAAAAGGATTCTCAATTGAGAACATGCCTCCGTAAGATTGGGCTACATACAGGCAAGGCATTTTTGTAATTAGTGATTGATGTGGGAGGCCCCAGTCCATTTTGGGTGGTACCACCCCTGGCCAGGTGGGCCTGGGGTATGTAAGAAAACAGGCAGAGAAAGTCATGGAGAGAAAGCCAGTAAGCAGCACCCCCTCCATAGTCTCTGCTTCAGTTCCCGACTCCAGGTTCCTTCCCTGCTTGAGTTCCTGCCTTGGCTTTCCCAGTCGGACAGAGTGGGTGGTATGATGGGCTGTGTGGTGTAAGATAAAATAAACCCTTTGTTCTTCATGCCGCTTCTAGTTATGGTGTTTCTAACAGCAACAGAAACCAAACTAATGACAAGCACTGTAAGAAAATCTCTGCCCCAGATAGGTACGTTAAAATGTATACATTCACCAGGCTGAAGGACCACCTAATATCGATAACCATGGCAATTATGAAAAGCATCCTTAGGGTATAATGTATAGAAAGGCGAGGCAGTAAGGGTCAAGAAAGACCACAATCGACAATTTCACATTAACTCTACACAAGAAGTCAAAAGGAAACATGCAATCCATCTATGACCAGTTATTAAATCTAAGAAAGTGTCAGTATCTGTGGCCTTGAGGACTTGCAGTCTGGTCCTTACACTCTGCAGAGTGTCAGCTAAACTTGGCCAGTTTATGACAAAAGACTTGCTCATGGTTCCATAGGACCTAGAAAAGGCACCTCTGTACTGTGTGCCAGGCTTGTGTGGCTGAGGTGGGCACTGCCTGCACCTTATATGTCATGGTTCCATTGCATGCTGGCACCTCTGCAGAGCACAGGGCCTTGTCTCAGCTGTGCTCCTTCCTCGGTGGCCAATGAGCCAGAGCAAAGTGCTTTCCAGAGGAAGGGGAGCAGGCAAGAGATCAGCTTGACCTTTCCTAGGCCACAGACCCTGGATGAACCAAGTCTTCCGGTATTTTCCCATCTGAAAGTCAAGCCAGCACTGGGACCTACAAGGTCGAAAGCTAGATGTAGTAGGTAATATAAAGAACAGGTACACCCAGCACTCAAGAGCCAGAGGCAGACAGATCAACAGTTGAGCCCATTCTGGGCTACATAGCAACAATACAACAAAGCTAACAAACATGTCTATGTGGGGCCGGACGGTGGTGGCGCATGCCTTTAAAACCAGCACTTGGGAGGCAGAGGCAGGTGGATCTCTGTGAGTTTGAGGCCAGGCTGGTCTACAGAGTGAGTTCCAGGATAGGCTCCAAAAGCTACACAGAGAAACCCTGTCTTGAAAAAACAAATCAAACAACAACAAAATGTCTATGTGGTGTTAGGCACAGGTGGACAATGGAAGCTCTTTATGATTGAGGCTGGGCCGGTCACAGAGAAGATTGCCAAACATGGAATTCTCCTGCCATAGATACTCATGTGGAGCCACCTAGCTTTCCAAAGAATCCAGAACCCAATAGTTGGGTGACTGTGGTCAGGCCTCCATCTTCTTCTCTGTGCTAGCTGGATTCAGCAGGGCTGTTAGGGACAGAAGCTGGTCTACTGTCGCCGATGCTGATGTATCATTCCTGCAGCTGCGGTAGTGCCTATTCTTAGATTCTCTGACTTCTAAATGAATGGTATATAGACCTCTCTGAAGTGATGGAGGAGGGGTAGGTAGTACCACCTCGAAAATGGGGATCTCTACATGGGTGTGCACCGGAGAGACCTGGCCATGCTGCCAAGACTCAGGAGTGGGGAAGAACTCTAGGTCCGAATTTCCACACTATAGCCTGGCCCACAGGAGGCAGCATGGTATACATAGGCTATGATACACTATTATAGTGGCAAAGGATTAATGGCTTTAATGACATGTTCAGGCTGCTTTGCTGGCATGTCAGCCTGGAGAATCATGACTAACCCAGTCTCAGGAACATTAGCAAGACTTAGGAGGTCAGGGCAAATGTAAGAAAGCCCAAGTGAGGCCCCAACACCACAGAAGCAGAAAGGGTAAAGCTAGCAGTCGCCACCACAATGACAACTTTAGTATAACCCAATGTAGCGCCAAATTTTCTACCTGATCGCAATTAACATTCCAGTACTATTGACCATTATAGCATACCAAAGAAGATTGATGGGACATGGTGAAGAGGGGAGAAGACCAATCAGGAAAGGAAGAGAAAATAAAAACCAAATACTATAAATAAAAGTGCCCATGGAAAAGACCAGTAGCTGTAAGACCCTGCCCAAAGAGGAACATTGCCCGCCAAGCAGCTAAGCTTCATCTTCTATGAAATAGAGGTTGGAGTCCGTGATTCTTCAGGATTCAACTTGTTCTTGCATGTCAGAGCTCCCCTGGCACCTCTGCAGAGCACAGGGAAGAAGGACACTGTCCCTTCTGCATTTCCTTAGTTGTGTTCTTTCCTTGGTGGCCACTGAGGCACAGCAGAGTGCTGTCCAGAGGGAAGGAGGCAAGAGATCTAACGTACAAATAATAAGGAATTGCAATGTCCTTTGAAAGGATACAGCAAAACCCACCAGTCGCAAGAGAAGAAAGTGGAACCTCATTTACTAAGCCTGGAGAACAAGACAGATGTGACTTACAGATTGTCTCCTGGCTTATAAAAGTATCCTTATATCACCCCTGCTGCTCTGATACCATGTCCTAACCAAAAGCAACATCAGGAGAAATGTTTATTTAGCTGACAACTCCAGGTGATGGTCTACTCTTGCAGGGAGGTCTAGGCAGGAGTCTAAGGCATCAGAGCAGAGAGGAAGCAGACACACAGACCAAGCTTTCCGCCACTTCTCAGCTACTGTTCTCTAACCGTACAGGCCAGGGCCCAGCCAGTAAAACCACTCACATTCAGAGTGCCTTTCCACCTCAATGTGGTGATATTTTATTTGTGCTGGAATGGGAAGTATGTTAATAAATAAAGTTTACCTGGAGATCAGAGGCCACATAGCGAGCCATAAGCAGAGTCAGGCAGTGGTAGCACACGCCCTTAATCCAATCTCATGGCAGACAGTCTCTGTGTGGTCAAGGACACAGTCAAGTGTTGTGACACATGCCTTTAATCCCAGTACCAACCATAGATACCTAGAGATCTGAACAGACAGGCAGTGATGAGGAAGTGGTGTGGCTGGGCTTAGAGCCAATTAAAAGGCAGAACAAGAAGGCCATACAAGCGCAGTTTAGACAGGAAGAAGCTTTCTCTGGGAAAGCTACGGCATGGTGGTAAGCTAAGGCTAGTCATGACTATTTGCTATTTCTCTGATCTCTTTGGCTATTACTTCTGTATTTGGCTCTGTGTTTCTTATTTAATAAGACTGTTTAGAAATTCATCTGCACCTCAATTAACAATCAGACAACCCCCTACAGACATGCCCACAGGCCAAACCATTCTAAGTAACTCATTAATACTCTCTTCCTATGTGATTCTAGGCTGTATCAGATTGACAATTACAAGTAACCTTCACACAGGGACAGCACACGGCTTTTCTTTTTCTTCTCTCTCTCTCTCTCTCTCTCTCTCTCTCTCTCTCTCTCTCTTTCTCTCTCAAATAAATTGGCTCTAACTTATTACATGTTCCTTAAGAAATGACAGGGAAGCTTCACCCATGATACCCAACAATATGGCTGCCTAAACAAGAACTGAACAAGGATAACATGTGTGGATATGCTGAAGTAGAGGGGTAAAATCTCACACACCCCCCCAAACAAAGAACTGTAGGCAATTAAGGACTGCTGAGATCTGGAGAATTAGTCTTCCTCAAGGATGAACCCCCTAATCGCTGAAGTCATAGACTAAACAGACTCAGCAGGCTGTTAATTATTTATCTATGCATACATATGTATATAATAACAACTAATAAATGTGTTTTGTTAATTGTCACTGTCTGGTTCTGAATGTCTCTGAAACTACTGTTGACATGGAAGCATTTGGAGATGGCATCTGTGGGAGGTGATTAGGACTAGACGAGGTGAGAGGCCAGGTCCTCTGGTGGAATTGGTGGCTTTCTAGGAAGACTCACCCAAGCTAGCACACACTTGGTCTGCTCACAAGTCGGTTTGCTGTCATTGCGACGAAACACGTGAGATGAACAATTTACAGATAGGAAGGGTTTACTCTGGGCCACGTGTTCTGTGGCTGGTGGGCCCCATTAGTTTGAGCCTACAATGAGGTAGTGCATCATGGTGGAAGTGCATGGAGGAGCAAAGTTGATCACCTCAGGGCAGCCAGAAAGAGGAAATAGAAAAACGAAGGGCCAGGATCTCCAAATCCCTTTCAGGGCACAGGCCCAGTGACCTAACTTCCTTCCACTAGGCCCCTAGGCTCTACCTCCTAAAGGTCCCATCACCTTTCAACAGCACCAGAGGCTATGGAGCAACCCTTTAACACAAGGACCTTTAGGGGACATTCAAGCTTTAAACTCTTATTGTCTTTCCTTGTAAAGTCCTTTGCCATGTTATGACGAAGCAAGAAGGCCGTCACCAGATACCAAGCAAAGTCTAACACTACAAGCTAAACAGCCCTCTATGTTTTTGTTGTTGTTGCTGGCTTTTTTGTTTGTTTGTTTTTTAGACAGGTTTCTCTGAGTAGCTTTGGAGCCTGTCCTGGGTCTCACTCTGTAGACGAGGCTGACCTTGAACTCACGGAGCTCTGCCTGCCTCTGCCTCCTGAGTGCTGGGATTAAAGGCGTGCGCCACCACACCCAGCTAGTCCTCTGGTTTTTATGAGTTACCCAGTATTCAGTTATAAAACATAGAATACAAACACAAATGGAAAGGCAAAGGGGAAAGAAGGCAGGCGGGGCCATTTTCCAAATAGGAAGCCCACTATTTCGCTTCCCTTCTACGTATGTCAGTGATTCCACGATACTTGGAATCACCTCTTCTTGAGGTGGGCAAGAGCTACAGATCTGCTTCTTGCCCCCCTCCCCGGGAATGCTGAGCCCCGCTTTCACTTGCTGCTTGGGAAGTTCTTTCTACAACTCTCTCCAGCTTGCAGCCCCGCTCCTACTCTCTGATCTGTCACCCTATCTTAAGTCCCCATCTCTGATGTCTCCTCTCCTGGCTTATGGCTGTAACCCCCACTGGAACCCAGGCATCAGGAGAGAAGTCCTGTCTTGTGCTCTTTCATGCTGAGGGTCTAGAATACAGCTCCACACATGGAGATGCTCAGTGAACATTTGTGGAATAAGGGGATGGTGAGCTGTGAGGACCGAGAATAGGAAACGGTGGCTGTTTCCCACAAGGGACACTATAAAGCACTGAACTGCCAGGACAAGTGGGGAATCTTCCTTCACCAAAGGTCTATAGAGACCAACCAGATTCCTTCCTGTTATGATGGATTCAGGTTGTAATCCTTTGTTCAGCCAGATGCCCAGATTTTAAATGTGGCCTAAAGCCATAGGCCAGCTCTGTGCATAAAATGCATATGGTTGGAGACCCTCCATTTGTTTGATCAGTGAGTTGAAAAGCTTCTGCAAACTGGACTGGCTGGCCTTTCCTAGGGCTGGTCCCACCCAGTGCATTAACATTGCTAAGGATCCTCCTAAAGGAAGTTGCATGAAGAAGCCCTAGCCTTCTGTCCTGATCAAAGAGAGCTGTAATCACTCAGGGTAACCTGGGCCTCTGTAACTGGCCTTCCCAACAACAGGCCAGGCCTGTAGGTGGATCTACATGATAAGAGGACATGCCAGTGCAGGGACTGGCCTTGGATAACTCAAAGTGACAATCTGGGGAAGAATAACAAAGTAATGCTTTGGTTCACTCTTGTGGAAGAGTGTGTGTGCCTTTATTCTTATAATTACTCTGATTATTTGTGTGACGTAGGGGAGAGGCGTGCAGGCAGGAAGGGGTGGATGGGTTGAGGGAAAACAGAGCACTTTTTAGTACACCACATGCCATCAGTCCCAAACTTCACGGGATCACATAAGCTACTGCCTGAGCTCTGCCAATGGTCTGAGGTGCATCCGAGTCAACCTGATGTTGCTATGAGAACCAGATTCCTCCCCAGCACCATAGCAACAGACTCCAAAGTGTGTTAAGCACACAGTCTGCTCACACTTTCCACCATAAGCTGGGAGAGAGCAGCAGGAGTTGTGGGGGTGTGCACATGGATATTTTCTTAAACCAATTAGCTGAAAACTCAAATACAGGAGGCTCAGTTTGAATGGAGATGATCACAGGGGCCACACATCTTCATTAAAATTCCTCAGAGGAACTGAGAATGACTCCATCACTACCAAACTTTGGGGGTCTATCTGTGGCTTCCTACAGCCTATCGTCATGTCTACAGCTGCTGTAATCAGGGCAAGGTGCTTGACTGAGAAAGGCTTTCTTCCCAGGTCACGGAAAGCAACCACCAATCCGTCCTAAGGCTTCTGACCAAGACTCTAATTCCTTATGCATTTCATGGTGATACCACACTTCCCTACCATTGAAAAGCAGTTGAAAGTCTGGGAAGTGGTGGTGCCTGACCCATTCCTAAAGATCAGTGCCAATGGGCTTGGCCTGGTGGTAAGACTGCCCCAGGGTCAGGGCGGGAAAGTGGTTCTGGGAAGAATGGGCTGCCAAACAGCCCACAGCACCATCTACATAGCGCAAGTGCAGTAATTTTTCCAGGAGTCAGAGCTAAGAAAGGAAGTGATCCTTCAGCACGTGTGCCCCAGATGCCACAATTTGTTGCTGGGCTGTCTATACCAGCAAGTGCTAGTATATTTGTTGCAATTGGGCTGAAGCAGTAGGTCCCAAAATGTGATTCTCAGGCAGTCACAGCATCAGAGAATTTATTTAAAATGCAAATCCAGACATCGCCCGCCAGCCCTGTGACTCAGAAACTCTGGGGTAGGCCCAGGAGTCTGTGTGAACCAGGCTGGCAGCTGATTCTACTGCAGAGGCGAGCTGAGGCCCACAGCCTTAAACAATCTGTGCAAACCTCCATATTTTCCTCCTTCTCAGCCTACTTGGGTATCAGGTCAACCATCAGCTAGGATCACAGACTCTCCCAGGTAGAAGAGGCGTAAGATCTTCCTGTCCAATTTTTTCCCAGTAAGGCCTGACATCATCCCTCCCTAGCGATGCTGCTGGGCACCACATGCAGCTTTTTGCATGACGAGTACTTGAATGTACCACATAGAGCATCCGTCCCTTTAATGCCGACCCAGGGAAACTAGTTCTCCTTTCTGCATCCTCTTACAATTTTCTCCCTTCATATAGTAGCAGTCGGTGACTATGTTGTCCCTTCATTTCCCTGTCTCCATGTTAAGCATCCCTAGGTCCCTCTGTAGTCCCTGATATACAAGGTTTCCACTTGGTCCTGCCAGATCTCTCCCTGCCTGTGATCAAAATGAGATGAGCAAGACCACCAGAAGCCTGGAGAAAAGTATCCCAGCCATACCTGACTTACACAGAGCATGGGGACTGTGCCCCCTCTCCCCACCTGGACAACAGGAACAGCTCTCAAGGACATCTTGCTTTGCTACAGTCACATCACCTGACCCAGGCAGCAAAACCCTCTGGTCTTTTTAATAATGCTATAATTAAAGTCCTCTTCTTTTTATATTTTGGAGCTTGAGCATATAATTTTACATTTCTAATAATAAATGTATCTCCTAGTTCTGGTCTAGAATTTTTATTCATATACCATTAAATTTATGCTCATACCAAGTTGAAAATATGATGCTCTGTATAATTATTTTCTTTTTAAACTTTATGACTGTACTCCATATGTTTTATATTTTACTATTAATATAAAATGAGCATTTCAACTTGTTAGCTTTGAAACAATTTTTATTAGCTCATATGAGTGATAACATTTATTGATTGATTTATACACCCTCTCCTGATGGGAAGTTCTTTCTCTTTTGGCTGTTATACATAACGTTATACATACAATGGACAACATTATCCATACAATACAAATCTAGCTTCTTGGCCCAGATTCCTGGAAGGAAAATGACTCGTAAAGAGTAGGAACATTTCAAAGATGCTGATGCCTATTAGCAAACTGCTTCCTGAGGTTGTAGTTTTTCTCTGTTCTGACCACTGTGTTGAGAACCTGCTCTATCCAGTTTTTGCTACTGTACAGTGATTTTTTAAAAGTCAGTTCAATACATGAAAACAGAGTCTTTAATTTTTTTTTTTTACTAGTACCTTATCTAAATATACACACACACATGTATAATAATGATTATATGGCTTATGGTTTGTGAATCGGTTTGTGCCTCTTACCAGATAATGGGGCGATCTGTTTCTTGTACTGTTTCTAAGGTCTCTATCAGAGCAGCAGCCCTGACCAGACATTTGCCTTCCATTGTGTGGAAGAACACCTTCCCACTTTGGACTTACCTTTCATATTCGCCTGTGTTTTATAGTTCATGCTTTACACTTTAGGAGTTGTATCTCTTATGTTTCCATTTATGTCTACCTTTATGTTTAAAAAGACCCTGCTAACACTGAAACCAGCTAAATGCTCCCCCCTCCCCGCCTCCATTCTTACAGCTCTTGCATTTTCAATACATTTTACATTTAGCTCTTTAATCCATCTGAGATTTGTTTCGGGTCAATGGACCAGGTCAGCATAGAAGGCAATTTTCTTCCTAAATACTTTTCAGCACCCTCTCCTCACCAACCCTGAACGGGCCTGCTCCTTCCTTTATTATCGCTTCTTACTAGTCATGTGTCCCTAAGAAGATGCACCCTGCCACGTCTTAGTTGTCTGTGGCATACATCAGCTGGAGGTAATTTCAAATTGGTTCTGTTAGGGAGATCAACCTTGTGGGCTGGTGCGTAGCATGTGTGCTTTGCCTCCCATGGGGTGACACAGATTGACCTCAGGTGCCTCTGGCTCCCACTCTGAAAAAGGTGCTGCACACTGCATTTCACCAGACCCCTTTCTCTTTAAGGAATTTATTGTCCACACTTGAGGTCCCCTCTCCTGGGGTTTTGTTTCTCTCCGTGTTCTCCTGAGCTACCTGCATGCTCTTTCTTCCATGCCGCTCTGTCCAGCAATGCGCTCTCTTGCCGTGGGTGCATTCCTCCCTACAGTATGTACGTGTTTTCCTGGGAAATTCTGTCTGCTTATTCTTCCATATAAACTATAAAACTATTTTTGCCAAGTACCCATCTTCCCATATCCCACCAAAATCAGAAACAGATCAAATAAGCAAGCACTCTGAGCCAACCAATCAAACAAAACATCCTAAGCTGCTGATTATAACTTTTTAGAGTCAGTTGGGAATATCTGTCATCTCCATGAGGTCCAGTCTTTCCGGTACAAATACGTCTCTCTTTAATCAGGCTGTCCTTTAGTTGAGTTTACTGTCATATAGTCAGGTGTGTTTAAAAATATCCAATCTAAGGATGCTCTGAAGTTTTATAATTTCTATATATAGGAATCATTTCCCCTCTATTTTCTAAATGGGCAATTTTGATAACTAATACATTATTGCTTTAAAATATTTATGTCAAATGTTTTTGTTAATCCTAACCATTTTTAGTTAGACTCTCTAGGATTATAATCATGCTGTTTGCAAATATTAGTAATTTTGTCTCTTATTTTCCATTCCTTCATCATTGTATCCTCTAGACCTTTTCATGTCTTTACGTGTATGTATGTATGCATACATGCATGCATGCATGTATGTACATATGTATGTGTTTATAGGGGAGAATAGGCATACTATAGCACACATGTGGCGGTCAGAGGACAACTTGGCAGGTAGGTCCAGGGGACCAAACTCAGGTTGTCAATCTGGACACCTGGCACCCCCCCCCATCAAGTCATCTCACTGGCCCCTCAAGACCCGTTAAAATATCAGTCACCACTGGTAGAGTATACAAACCTTTCTGATCTTGATTTAAAGGAAATGTCTCCATGGTTTCATTACTAAATTTCTGTTCTTAGTTTGAAATGGATTTCTTTTTATAGAAAAAAATCTTGAGCCCACTGAGTCCAATTAGTGTTGCCTATATATGTGGGTGTTGGGTCATCCGCCACAGCACTGGGATCCTGCTAGTGGCCACACTCCTAAAGAAACCTACCAAAGGCCACACTCCTTCCCCTGGCACTATCAAGTGCCAGTAGCTCCTCAGCTAGGGTGGCACCTCAGGAGTCCCACCTCTTGAATGCTGGAAAGTTTTAACTGGCTCCATGTTGTGCAGGTTTGTGAAGGCAACCACAGCTGTTGTGAATTCATGTGAGCAATAGCCAGGTCATGTCCAGGGGCTAGCATTTCATAGACCCCTTCCCACCCTCCTGCTCTTCTTTCTGGCCCTTCCCTCTAGATATTTTGACCATGTTTATGATAACAGGTACAAAACCCTTCTGCGGAGCACGTCTCATCCAATCAACTTTATCCAAACCACTGTTGCTGGCTACCCTCATAAACAGTATTGCCAATATTACACCAATAGGCACATCTTCCTGGTAGTTCAGTCTAGTTCAACCACACATGAAACTACTGGCATCTTTTCTTCCCCAGCAGCCAGGATAGCACCTTCTAGCACTGAGATTCAGCCAGTATGGTGAGTTTCCTGGTCAGTTCAAGACGGTTTTCTCTGTGTCCCGCAACCAAATTATGTGGTGTCTTCAGCAACAGAGTCTTGCTATCTAGTTATGGTGGAGAACCCAGAGCAATGGCAGTAGCCTGTAATTGATGTGGATGCCTCTGGAGCTCCTTTAACCAATATACCTCATAGGGAGGTCACCCATGTGTGGCACTGAGATTTTCACTTAGTAACTCCTGGGGTAAACATTATTCACTGGTATGAGGGACTTTTGTTTAAAAAAAAAATCTTTCAAAGAAAAAGTAGTTTTTCAATTATTGGGGTGTTCTAAGGTTTCTTCATACATCCTTAGTTTTAGCTAACTCACCCCACCTTTCCTTTCCCCTACTTCCTGTACACACTCCGCTTGAACTTTACCCCAGTCTTCTCCCCTTCTGCCATATGTTCTGATACCTCCTCTTACTCTATTTTTATGTTGGGATCATAAGGTCACAAGTTTCCAAGAAGGTTCTTACTGCACAGTTCACTCTGTTAATACCTTCCCTTACTCCCTGTCTGCTTTCTTAGCTGCTGGAACCCTGTCTGCCAGCGCCATTCCCCTCCACTTCCGCTTTGCATATACTCTACCATCTCCAGTCCCTGACGCATCTTTCCTGCCAGCGGCCTGCTTCTTGTTCCCAGCTTCTGTCTATTAAATGCCCCTCGTTAAACTAAAGATTTAAAGCTAGGATCCTCATCTGAGATAAAATACGAAGTATCTGTTTTTTTTTTTTTTTAACCTTACTTTATATTACATATACATGTATATACATATGTGTGTGCTTACTTAATATTATATATATATACATATAAAGAGTGAGCTTACTTTATTATATTTTTACAGTTCTAGTGTTTTTTAAATTATTGCCTGTTTATTTAGATTTTTTTTATGTGTGCATGTGTGGTGGGTGTGCATGCATGTCTGTGCTCTGATGCATGCTGGGGTGCACATGCATGTCTATGCACTGATGCATGCTGGGGTGCACATGTGAAAGTCAGAAGTCAGTTCCCCTTTCTACCATGTGGGGCCTTGGGGTCTAACTCAGGCTTGAGAGCAGGCCCCTCTGTCTGTTTACCTGAATTGAGATTTTGATTCTTACTAGCATGTAAAATTACTAGCAATAACACTCTTAATCTTAAAATCTCTTCAGTGTGTGTTGCTATGTTTCCTTATTAATTTCCTTGTTCTTTATTATTTCTGAAGTTCCCAAAGTAATATAATTTATTTCATAGCACCAGATCCTTGGTACATTTATCAAATCTATTCTTAAACTAGTTCCTAAATAATGAATTCAATGTTAGGACTTTCTATATCACTTCATTTTTCTAAAGGCTGTTTTTATTTTTAAGTGTGTGTTTGTGTGTGTCTCTATGTGAGTACACAATGACTGCAGGCAGCCGTGGAGGCTGGGAGAGCAGTAGGTATGCTCAACCACTGAGCCACCTCTCCAGCCCCCAATCACTTTATTTTTAGTGTATCTCTTGTATAGAATATGGATGGATTTTATTTTTAGCCTAATTCTTCAATTCTTAGGGGTTTTTCAGATCATATTATTACATCACTTCTTCCTTCTCTTCCCCCCACCAAAACCTCCCACGTATCCTTCCTTGCTTGTTTTCAAATTGGTAGCCTTTTTTTTTGTTGTTACATGCCTATGTGTATGCATATATGCATATATATTTCTAAATATAACCTATTTAGTCTATAGAATAGTATTTGGATGTGTGTTTTCAGGGGTGCCATTTGGTATTGGATAACCAATTGTCATGCTCTGTAGAGAGCTGCATATAGCCGCGCCTCAAAGATGGCGCCGGCTTCCGCCCTCCGCCTTCCCGATGGTGAGTACTCTCTGTGATAAACAACTCCTTAATTGGCTAAGGCTGAGAATCTGGCTTGCTTCCACGCACCTGGACCTAATGGTAGTGCCCACATGGCGTATCAGGGTTGGCTACCCAGTGATTACTTAAGGCTGTGAGTGGGTTTCCCCAGGGTCAGAAGATTGTTCAAGGTTCCTGAATAAACTGCTGAAAGAAGAGCCTGGTGTTGCATCTTCCTTGCTGGTCGAGGTGGTTGCGACAATGCTCTTCCCTGAGGATGACCATCTCTCCCATTCTTTGAACCTACTTATATCATAATATGCTGGGCCCTTACTTTACCATTTTTTCTATGCTTCCTGATATTTTTGTGCATTTATTTTGCATTTTTTCATAAAATATGCTTTGTTCTATTTGGGGCTTTTTATTGTTTTTTGAAAGCTGAAACCTGATTTTGAACCTTTACATTTGTTAAATATATATACACAGCCTGAACTTTCAGCTTTACAATGTTCAAAACAGAGCTGTGACTTATGGCTTCCTGCACTGAGACAAGCTAAAAATACATGTAAATACCTGATTTCCCCGGCATTTTGTACTTCTTTGCCATTGTTAACTGTGTATATGTAGTTTCTATCACATATTTTAATTATTTTTTCAAGATACTTTTTAGAATAAATTCTGATTGGGAAGGAGTGAACCCAGAATTCAGGGTCTCATACATGCTAGGGAAGCACTCATACCACCAAGTTATACACCAGCTCTCTAATTCAGATTCTGTAACTACAGCGTAGTTATCTTATTATTAGTATTAATAGAGTTGATACAAGTTGTAATTTATTGTGTGCTTTTCATTTTCTGTGTCATGCTTACAGAAGCCATACTTTCTTGATGAGGTTCACAAAGGTTAAGTAAATTTTGTTCAATTCTAAATTCCGCAGCAGCAGAGGCAAGGTTCATTTGCAGATGTCTGTTCTCTTGCTTGTTATGGTCTAACTCTACTTATTAATGGCGTCAAATTGACCTAATTCTTAAATACATTTTTACTTATGCTTTGACAATTTCATACGAGTATTTTGGCTATATGTACCCCCTCATTACTCTCTCTTATCCCCCCTACTCATTCTGGACCTCTTATTTTCCCCCAATAACTTCCTCTCTATCACCTTCATGACTTTTTCTATGATGCACCAAGTTTAATTTGGGCTGCTTGCTTGAGCATGGCAGTGGGTTATTTATTGGATCCTGGGCAACTTATCAGTGGTTACACCACTGGGGGAAAATGATTCTCCTTGCCTCAGCAGCCACCAGCTGCCAAAAGCTCTTTGAGGAGCAATAGGGACTTATCAGCATCTCTCCCATCCATGTTGGAATGTTTACAGGCTCAGTTTTGTACACAGAATGGCAGCTGCCATGAGTTTAAGAACTCAGTGGCTATGATGTGCAGCAGACAGGATTTCACAGCATTCTGTTGCCCACTCTTTAACCAAAACTGGGGGATATAAGCACAAATATTTAGAATGCAGTTTGCCAGTGTGTCCATTTAGTAAAATAACAGCAGTAGGCTCCCCTCTGTGGGCCTATGACCTCCCTAGTCATGAGCTTTTGGCTAGGTTTACAATACAAATCGTGAATCCCTCTTACAGAACAGATCTCAAATCCAATCAGAAAGCTGTTGGTTATCACCACAACTGCCATGCCACTATTATACCAGTGGGCACATCTTGCCTGGCAGGTATTATGGCATGCAGAATCCACCCCTGGGTAAGACTGTAGGTGACTGGTCTCCCCTAGAGGTCTGCATAATAATTTCTAGCACTATGAAATCTAGATAGCCAAGAGGAAAGTTCTAACTTTGTTTCAGCTTGATTTCTCTTTGTCCTGAAACCAAGACAATCTGTGTCTTCAGCAACAGATTCTTACCATCTAGTTCCTGGTGGGTAGCCAAGAGCAATGGCAATGTCTCACATTGTATGTATAGTTTCTAGGACCAATTTGTTCATTTTGAACTGTCTTAGGGAGCTTGGTTTAGATTCATTTGAGACACCTGGATCATTAAGGACTAACTGATTCACTGTCTCATGGGGAAGACATAACCCATTTATTTTCTGAGACCTTGTGTGACAGCTAGTTTTGGTTGTTAACTTGACTACACCTAGACTTAACTAAAACCCAGGAAGCTGGGTACACCTGTGAGGTATTTGTCTTGTTTAGATGATTTGAGGTGGAAGACCCACACTAAATTGGGGCTACACTGTCTGGTGGCAGCCCACATGAAGGGACATGGAAGAAGAAAGCTTTTGCTTTTAGCCTGTCTGCCCTCACTCTCCTACAAGTTCATCTACCCTGTTCCCAAGATAGCCCCTTTGCATGTGCAATAACTTACTTCTTCAGGATCCCAATATACACTGAAAACTGGCAGCTTTCTGAGACATCTTTGAGACTCCAGCACCAGATTGAGACTGCTGAGACATCCAGTCTCATGGACTAAACAACTAGCAAATCCTTGGCCTTTGCATCAGGAGACAGCCATTGTTGGACTACTCAGACCACAACCTGCAAGCCACACTAATAAATCACACACACACATGCACATGCATGATCATTTTTGTTCCTTTAGAGAATCCTGATGAATACACCTTGTGCATCTTCATGTGTCTTTATGGCATTTCCCTATGTGAATTTTATCTTCTCTGTCCAGTTTTAGGGAGCTATCAATGGCAGCCCCAGAAAGTGCAGGCCAAGAATGTGCCTCTCCCTGCACACATCTGCCTTCTCTTTGAGGCATCCCTTTACTGATGCTGATTTGCAGTGTGGTTTCTGGTTTCAAGCTTGTTGGTGTATTTATAGTACTTTATTTGGAAGTTCTTAGCAAGCATATCAAGCATGTTTGGTCTCCTGTCATGTTAAGTGGGAAGGCAGCAAAGATTTTGTAAACATTTTTTTTTTCTATTTGTGGCATTGATCACTTCTCCTGAGTTTATGTCCTCAACAAATCTGAGTAACTTCCATCTCTGTAGTTGTATGAAGTCTAGTAATAGACCTAAGTAAGCCTGAATCCCATGACTGTGAACTGTTATTCTGTCTGCAGATTACCAACCAGCTAATCAACTACACGCCCATTTCTCCCAAGCAATACTGAGAAGTGTTCTTCCTTGAATACCTTCTTAAAGTCAGCTCGGTCTTCGGCGTTCTTTTGATGTAAGTACCAGTCACCCCTGCCAAAGAAAACTAGATAACATGATGTGTTGCTAAATAAACTGACTTCTTTCTAGAGCATACACACACACATCACTATCTTTTAAGGAATGTATTCTAAACAGTAAGGACTAGAACCTATGGACTCTCGGCTTTCTCTGTCCCTACACAGATTCAGTAATTCACGAGGGCATGGTCAGAAGTTCTGAGAAAACACCAGAACTCTAGTGTTTAGTGGGCCCTCTGCCTCAGACAAATGAGGCTCTTGCCAAAGACAGGACTATTTCTGCACCTATTTCATCAACTGTATTGATACATCACCATTCTTATCTTATTTACACAGCCAACCTAAATGTTCCTCTCACATGGACTCTCTTCACCAAGCTGCCACACACACACTGATAAGTTGCCCACAATCCAAGGCCCGAGGGTTACATAACCGCACAGATTTCAGTGGTGTAAGACCTCACCCACCCTCTTCTGCTGGAGCTGGACCTTTGTGAGAGGACAGCAAGCTCCTTGTCACCACTGCTCCGTCCTGAGTTACGTGGTACCTCTCAGAAATGCCTGGAAAACTGTGTTTCCCCTTTACACTAGCATTGTAATGCTTTTCCCTTATCCTTCCATACATTTCCCATCGACCTTACTAGCATAAGGGGGGCACTAGGGGTTGGGGAAGTGGCTCAGGGTATACAGTATGTGCTGTACTGTACAAGTGTGAGGATATGGGGTTAGAGCCTCAAGCCACCAGACACAGTGGCACACATATCTGTAATCCCAGAGCTCATACTGCAAGATGGGAGACAGATAAGAGAACCACACACTCATGCATGCACATGCACACTCATACACATACACACACACACACACACACACACACACACACACACACACACACTTGATCTCTTGGAAAAGAGATCAAAGAGAGCTTTCACTCTGGTCTCTCATTTAGAGTTGAGGACGACAGAGGCAGGAGGCCCTAGGGCTGGGATGGATTATCATGGAGGAGACTTGCAGACATCCTCACACTCTTTTGAGCAGCAATTCAGGCTCCAGGTATAACCAAACATAATAGATTATCCAGATGTTGACTCCACAGCTTCCAGCCTGAAACACACCTTCGCTATTGCTCAGGGTACTGTGTTACTATGTGAATACTCTTAGCCTTCTCTCTTCCAAAGGTCACACAACTGTGTTTCCTCCAGCCACACATCCCTGCCTCCAGCAGAACCATAGCACATAAGACCACTGTCACCCCAAAACTCCAGAAGTTAGACCCTTGAGGCTGTAAAAGACCCTCCAGGCGTTCTTCCTCCGCATCCTGTCTCTGCTTCTACACAAACCACAACCAAAAGAAAGAAAGAACAGAATTCTGGAAAGTTCTGTAAATGGGGGAGGGTAAACAGAATCTCAATGCTAGGCATTTGGTGAGCAGCATGTGAGCTTCCCTCCCAGGGGAACTGGAGCAGAACTCACCAGAAAACTGATGTTCATGGACAGATAGGCAATCACAGCCTCTGATAACTGAAGCTGGCTTTGTCAGTGTGGGTTAGTAAGTTCCTCAGAAGGACTGTGGTGTTAGGTGAGGCATAAAACGACATACATTTATATAAAACAGTGGTTCTCAACCTTCCTAATTCTGTGACACTTTAACAGTTTTCTCAAGTTGTGGTCACCCCCAACCATAAAATTATTTCACTGCTACTTCATAATCGTAATTTTGCTACTATTATGAACTGTAATGTAAATATCTGACATGCAGCCCTCAAGGGGTCACAACCCACACAGGTTGAGAACCATGGATATAAAAAGTATTGTATAAAACCCAGAATATGGAAACCTATTAAAATAGGAATATAGAAATGATACAGAAAGGGAACTATTCTCATGACTTCCAATGTTTCCCCAACACATCCCCAGACTCTAGGGGTGGGCTGCTGAAGAGCAGCAGGTCTCCTGTCAGGAAGTGTACAAAGCCACTTGTCTATAGCCTCACAGTAAAAGAGAGAGCATGGCCTCTGGGCCTGAGGAACCAGCCTGGCTCCTGAGTTGACACTGTCCCTCTGGAAAGCTGAGAAGACAACATGTGAGATCTCAAGAGTCATTCCTGATAAAAGGAGATGTACATCCTTGCTCCTGGTACCTGATCACCCCAGGACCACTGCCACAGGATCTGACTGGCAGCCTGGTGCAGTCACCCATGGGATTGTAATAAGGAGTCTTCTGGCTAAAGGTTTCCTTAGAGTGAGATCATCTCTTCCCACTGTCCACAGCTAAGGAGAGGTGTGCATCCCTATGACTGTCAGAGCTGCAGCCCCCAGCAGAGTCTGGGCCAGGTCCATGTACACCTCAGCTATTCTTCTCTTGCTCCCACATTCTGCCTCATTGCACCCAAAACCAAAGACCAGTGGTCTGATCTACACTTGCCTAGAAAAGAAAATTTAACCCAGGAAGGTCTGCTTTCTCTCCAACAACACTGAGCCCCAACTATATATTCTGCATAAAGCCCATGTGGAGAACACACACACACACACACACACACACACCACACACACACAAAATGGAAGAACAGGCCAGCCCTAAGCTGCATAGTCTTCAAATAAACCCAGTGAAATACTGAGGACAGCTTGTACGGCTCCACAGATGAAGACTTCAGCAGGGCCAATAAAACAAACAATAAAACAGGACTGAGAGGAGTAAATGGGGGTTGCATCCCAGTAGTAGCCCCATTCAGTGAGCTCCTTCAGTCAGCTGCACCTGGCCTGCTCCCCACCTTCCTACACCACAGCAGCAGGCAGTACATGCTTTATGCTCCGCCCCATCCAAGGGCCCTAAGATCCTCCCAGCTCATGCCAAGGTCCTGGCAAGTGGGGGCTGTTATATGTTTATATGTATATCCCCAGAGCTCAGCATGCAGCCACTGCTCTGAAACATCCACTGTGTTGTACACACTAAGAAAGTACCTTATAAAATATGACATCTACTTTGAGCAGCCCGTGTATCCATTATTGCTATGACCAAAATGCCTGAAACTTCAAAGAAGAAGGATTTCCTTGAGCTCATGGTTTTGGAGAATTCAGTCCATGGGTGCTTCGCCCTTAGTGCTTTGCCAGAAAATCATGGCAGCAGAAATCGGGGACAAAGAAAGATAC
Source organism: Onychomys torridus (assembly GCF_903995425.1). Classification (NCBI taxonomy): domain Eukaryota; kingdom Metazoa; phylum Chordata; class Mammalia; order Rodentia; family Cricetidae; genus Onychomys; species Onychomys torridus. Next base: position 133,716,460 of record NC_050445.1, read on the forward strand.
TCATCTCTAGGTGGACAGGAAGCAAAGAAGTGGGGTGTGTCTATGTGTGACCAGATAAAACCTTCAAAAGGCCTGCCTCCACTGGCCTACTTTCTCCAGAGAGGCTCCACCCCCTAAAGTTTCCAGAACCTCCCCAAATAGCACCACCATCTGGGGACCAAGGATTCCACACATGTGCCAACGAAGTACATTTCATATTCAAGCCATAACAGCCTGAGTGGCAGAAGCTTTTATTCTAATTTACAAATGAACGCATTGAGATTCAAGAGGACTGCTCTGTTTGATCAAGGCCATGGTTAATCTGAGGCAGAGCTGTATATCACACCTTGCCTAACTCTAAAGCCCATTCCTCTCCATGTTATGTTCTAGCCAGTGCCTACTGCTCGGAGGAATTGCAGCTCTTCACCTTTTATCTTGGTTCTCACCAGCTAAGGAATCCTCCCTGGAACCTACAGGGCCTGCAAGGAATTAGTTCACTGCACAAATGAAAGCCTAAGTAGCCACAAATGATGTCACAGTCTCCCAAGGAAAAGCTGCCCTAAGGGAGGCGGTTCAGACTGGGTGGCAGCCCCATGGCTACTGAATTTCAGGCTCCTGACTTCTTTCTCCACTTTACACTACAGTGTGCACCATTTGTTGGATGTACTTGGGGGTGTATCTCTCATGAGTAGGCCTAAGCTTGAAGGAGCCTGAAAAAGCTGGTGTTTGCATCTAAATAGTAATGTGATCCAAGAAGGTAACACACCTGACCAAAGGCAAGGTAGGAAGATACCTGGGGATTTTTCTTATGCTACAATTTGATGTTTCTCCCCAAATATCAGAATGTGCCTGATCCCCAATGACTCAGAAGCAAAGTTAATAATTGTCATTGGAGCTTTGATTCCTCTTCAATGCAGCCCGAGTCTGTAATACACTGGGAAAAAAATGCAAGCAAGGCCGGGATAACCTCGGGATTCCTACCGTCCCTCTGCATTGTACTCCCTGATCACAATGAAAGACATTTATAGAATACAAGGAACTGTCTCAAGGCCAAAGTACAGAATCCATATTTCTGCCACTAAATGATGAAAAAGCCTGTCCATGGACCTGTGCAGTGGGCAGCAGGTTCTGCATTGAGTACACAAGTGTACTTCCACAAGCCACCCCAGTTTCTCCCAGACAAATGATGTCAGAAGGGAAATGTGCCCAGTTTCAAACATTCCACCGAGTAGGGCACTGCATGAACTGTACCCTCCTCAGGGTCTTTAAGGAGGACACCACAGGGACTGTACCCTCCTCAGGGTCTTTAAGGAGCTCTTCAGCCAGAGACATAGACCTGGCGCTTACAAGACACCTACCAGCCATCTTCATTTCCAGAGGAAAGAACTCCTGCAATTGGGAAGGTGAAGTCCCCTGGTCAGGGTCTAAGGAGACACAGCCACAACTCCAAGGCTCTATCAATTCTGGCACTAATTACTCTTCATATTGGAAACTCCACAGCACTTCTATGTTAGGGTTTATGGTGCTGCCCACAAAAATGTGGGAGTGAGGATTTTTTCCAGCAGTTACGTGTGCTCATGAAAGAAGGCCTCCTTAGAGCCACAGGGAAGTTCTGGCCCATCTTGGATCCATTCCAGTATTAGTATATTATTATACTAGTATGACAGGTCAGTGGATGCAGCTGATGGGGCTCCTATAGACTAGGTTCTTGGAGGACCTTACAGATGGTGAAGAACCTGCCAGATCCGGAAGGACATCAAGAAGCATTTAGGAGGTATTTCTCTCATCACATAGCGAACCCCTGGCTCTTGCATCAGTGACCTTCCTACCACCACAACAACTATGGAAGACATCAACTTTAGAAATGAAAGGTTTATTTGGGCCACAATTTTGAAAGGCCAAGTCCAAAATCTCTTGGTTGTACAGTGAGACAGCATATCCTGTTAAGTATGAGGTGGTGCAAAATTTCTCATCTGATGGACAGGAAACAAAAAGAGAAGGAAGAGACCAAGGTCCACAGTCCCTTCAAGGATACATCCAATAACCTAAGATCCCATTAGGCCCCACCTCTCAACGGAACAACCCTGAGTGTCTGATACCAGGACCTGTGGAAGACTCTTTTACAGCAGGTCTCATTGGCTTAGATGTGTCTCCTGGGGGCGGACTGGGCTTCCCTTCTAGGAATTCAAAACCAGGAAGCCAGAGCCAGGAGCTTCAACTGAGCTTCTTAAAAAAAAGAAAGAAAAAAGAAAAAAGACAGACTCTTGCTATATCTCCCAGGCTGGAACTTTTGAGCCTTTTGCGATCCTCCAGTCTCTGTCTCCAGAGCAGCAGTGGGACTACAGGCATGTGCCAACATACCAGACATAGGAAAGTACTTTGCTGTGTGCCCCAGGAAATGCTGATGTTGCTGTAGTGTGTGTGTGTGTGTGTGTGTGTGTGTGTGTGTGTGTGTGTGTGTGTGTGTGTGTAAATAGTTATGTGCTGTTTGTGCTTGTTAAAAGTGGACTCTGGGAACAAGGACACCCTTCCTGTCTCCTCCAAACTCCCTTGTCCTGGCTCAGGCTGGGTCCCTGAGTCTACAACAGGGAAAGGATCAAATTAAGAACATTATGCCCTTGAGAGCAGCTAGAAGGCAAATTAATTAACAGAAGTTGCTGTTGTCTACCTGGTGGTATAAAAACGTCTGTGGGGGGAAAGACAATTGGGAAGCTTTTCTTCGGTGAGCAAACGCAACGTGGAACTCAAATTGACTGCCTCCTCTTCCCCAGTTTCTGCTGGCTGTTTGCAAGTCCGGATTTGATGATGACTTCTCTCTCACTTGCTATTTGCTTTTTTCCTTGGACTTGCTATAGTCTTAATATGTTCACTCCTTCCAAACGGGGACTGTCGTGGCTCATCCTCTGGACCGTACACAGCATCACACTGCCACTATAGTGCTGACCTCAGCTACACAACCTCTGAAGTGAGAATTCCCCCAACAGCCCCAACTCCCGCTCCTGCTCCGGCCACTCTCCCTATTTGAGCCAGGCTCCAGCCTACACGGTCCCACCCTTCACAGGCCTGCACCCACTATCTAGTCACCTGTTAGCCTTCTCAATCCCTCTGACCTCTCATCCAAGGTCTTGTCTTTCAACCCATCAATCACCTCCACGTTTTTCTTTAAATGCTCTCCAACTTCTCTGCAGGCCCGAGTTCTTTGTTCTCAATTCTTATCTTGAACAGTTTGTGTCTCTCAATATACAAAAAAAGAAAGAAAGAAAAAAGGAAAAGAAAAAAAAGTCCCGCTTTGAAAGAATTCAAAAGCTATTTTGACAGGATTAATTTAAGAAACTTCCATGTAGCATCCCAGCAATCCAGGAAAGAGGGCAGGTTGCATAAGAATGCCTGAGAAAGGTACTAGATGATACCCCCATCATCTCCATGGCAACAGGCCCCCAAATTTTCCTGAGTGCTTACTTAGGCAACAAGGACAGTTGCCAGGATGAAGGTCTACTCGCTGGCCACCAGAAAGCAGGCAGGATTGCTGAGACCTCCAGAGACTTCAGGAGCAACCAGCAAGCTGAGCTGGCATGGGACCCAGCCAATGAGACTGCAGAATATGGAAGGGACTGCCAGAGCTTGAGATCATGGCAAGGAGCAAAACAGGAGGAGAGACAGTGGGTCATCAGCGACCCCTGGTGACAAGGGCCTCAGCTGACCCTAAACACATGCACTCTGGAAACGTTCAAGAGAGGCCAAAGCCCTTCTCAAGGGAATGACTTGAAAAGTCAGTCAAGCAGGTGGCAAGGAGAGAAAGCAAGCAAGGCATCAGCAGAATACAAACAGGACACAGTCCAGCAGCAGCGGCAGTGACAGAGCTAACTTCTCTGAGGAGGGGGAAGGAAGGGGGACAGCAAAGGAAGGTGGTGCTGGGAAAGGGAAAGGGTACAGGGGGCTGGCCTGGCCGATGCAGCCTCCAGTGACCCGGGACAATTACCAAGTATGGAGGCACTCTGGGCTCTGTGAGGGAAGTGGCACCGAGTGGTCTAGAACTCTGAACATTTGCTAGAGGTCACTTGCAGAGCACTCCTGTGGGCAGTGCACTGTCCTGCCGCCCTCACATTACCCACTGGTTTCTGGCCAGCTGGGACTGTGCAGCTTTGAGGAAGTATAGCCAGTGCCTTGTAACTTAGCATCTTCACTCTTCAAATCTCTCTTGTAGGCTCTTTTTGTCTTCCAACACAATGGGCATTTATTAGTTATCAATGCCCAAGATCATGGGTATTGGATTTGTGTACCCCTTAGTCACTAGTACTGATGCATACTAGGTGCACCCCGAGCATGTCTCTAAGTCCTAGCCCAACAGATGGAAAGGGATGGAAAGAGGCTGAAGGGAAATGATGTAATCACATGCAAAAAGGGAAAAATGTGAGCCGACCATGAGTGCGGGGGAGGGGACATGGACACAACCAAGAACCATTTCTTCTCCTGGAAGCACCTGCTGTAATCTTCTCTCGAGTGGAGGAAATGCTGGCTAGGAGCATTTCGGATGTGACTGCTGAATCAGCAACAGGAAAGGCTGGGGTTTTGTTGTGATTCTCTTTTGTGGGGAAAAAATAAAACAAGCAGAGGTAGACGGAGACCTTCCCTCCCTTTGGTTCACACAAACCTTGGCCCAATGGGTAATTTTGCTATTAGCCTCTTTCTTCACTAATTAGTCATTATGAACAGCTGGAGAGGGGATTACTCACCTTGAGAAGAAGGAACTGTGTGCCTCAGAGAACTGTCACTTAGGGAGAAAGGCAGAAACAAGATGAACTGAACAAAACAGGCCCCCCAGATTAGACACGTCTTGACTAGGGCCATGAAAGGAAACAGCTTTATTTGCCTCCACCTAGCCAACACGCCACCCCCCCCCCCCTTCCCCCCCCCCCCCCCACCCCCCGGTTTCTGGGTAGTTCCACTCTCTAGCATTCACTTCCACTGGGGCATAGAAATAGCAGCTGCCTTAAAGCAAGGTAATGCTTGTAATTTTAGACATGCTGGCAACTAGAGAGTACAGCTGGGGAATGGCAGGTTGTTTTAGATGGAGCAGAAAAGCTAATCTTGAAAAGAAGGCAAGCCCATTTCTAATCCGATCTAAGAGAAACACATGAAGAGCCTAGAACAACCCTGTGACTATCGCAAGGCTAGTTTAAAACACCCAGGCAAAGCAGACCCAGCAGAGAGAGGACGACAAGCCAAACGGGGCAGATGCTACACTTTGGAGATAACAAGGAAAAGGATGAAGCTGTGTTGTAGCACTGGCAAGACCTGGGCCCCAAGTCTGTGAGCACCACTCTTCCTTGCCCTTATCTACCGAGTGGGAACGCTGCTGAAGGAGAACGAAGCAGCTAGAACACAATCGTGTATCAGGAGGAAGGCACGTCCGACAATCAAGTCCAACTTCCGCTTGCTTATGTAAGAACTGCTTTTTCTCATTTGCAAATTAGGCCACTAATCCCACAGGTCAGAGTCACTGTTGGCCCTGGGGTAGAAGAGGTTGCCCAAAACACAGGTCATTTGCTTCTCAGCTACACGTTTCTCCTTCATCTGAGCTCCCCAAAGCGAGTGCCCTCAGGGCATGTCTGGTATAGCAGGCTTCTGCTCCTGCCAGCACAGGACAGAAAGATGGGGGCCCAGGGCTGCAGAAACACCCAGGCCATTGTCTGCCTCCCTTTGTCTCTAGCACAATTACAACGTGAATGTTTTCTCTGTCCATTCACAGGTAAAAATGCTGGGACACTTTGTCCCTTGTAGTGCTCTTGGGACCAACTCTGGACAGTTCCATTTTGCACCCCACTTTGAAGGAGAATTGAGCAGTCATAGTTCTTAGTCTTGTTTGCTCTGGTGATAATGAGATCACAGAGGTGTGTGACAAATGAGAACCCCTTCACTACCAAAATCTACAGGCCTTGAAAGATGTCCCCTTTGTTCCTAAGCCTCTGCATCTACCTTCTGGGGTGGCCTTCTGCTCTGGGACACCAGGTAGGCTGCCGCTGGGCTCAGTGCACTCCTTGACAGGAAGCAGAGGAAAGGCTGGGCTTCGGCTGTGTAATTGGTGCATATGCCTAATGATCTGTGGGGCAACTTAGGTTCTATTCAATTTGATTCAATTTAACTAAATGAATTCAATTCCGCCCTGTTTATTGAGTGTCCAGCTAAATGCAATGTCTTCTCCTGGCTCCTAGGGAGCACGTTAGGAAGGAGTGGGTCAGTGGGTTGGAGCAAGACACACTCAAGAAGATGTTTTCCTTACCCTAGTTGCTTAGTCTGCTTTGAAAACAATACCCCACTCCCCAGGGTGTCCACCATGATTGCAACCACCTTGAGGCCCTGGCTTGCTGGTGAGCAGCTCTGTTTGGGAAGGCTTCAGGTTCATCCCAAGTCTAAGTGGTGACTGGAGAGTGGTCCTACAGGAGGAAGGACAACACCGGCCTCCCGGCCTGCTCCACCAGGGAGCTGGAGAAGGTGCAGGCAGAAGAGCAAGGCTTGGGGACATTCTGGCAATTTAACTATGGCACACAAACACAGAAGGAAGGCTTCCATGGCTCAATGGTTTCTAGAAAACAGATTCCATCTAAGCTTCCAGCAACTTCCACCCTTCAGAAGCAAGTTCCTTGGGAGTCCTCCTTCCCTAGTTCCCTGAGAGGCCTAACCTGTGTCTGTGTCTATCTCTAGACACTCTTCCTTCTGAATTCTGTAAACCCAGTGGCCAGATAAGCTACTAGACTAGAGTTTTACACCTCCCTTGTGACCACATCCATAGGCTCTCTAGCCTACAGAAAGATGCCAAAACAACCTGACAGAGATGTGGGGGGGGTGAGGTAGCCACCTGCCATTTCAGCCCCCTCCCTGCCCTGCACCCCGCTGCTCTCCACACAACCTATACTGTCCCCACAGGGGAATGCAAACAAACACCCTAGCATAGGCCAGACCCAGGCCTTAGCTTCTCTTACCCTAAAGATCTGCACAAATCCTGTGTGTAGCTGATACATGGTTTATACCACACCTCCTCCAGAGAGCCCTGACTCTGAAGTACATCACCTGAACCCCAACACCATTGAGGCACTTGACAGATTCCAGAAAGGGCAGAAGCTCTGGACCTGGCCCTCTGGGCAGTGTCCTGACTAGAGCAAACCCTTGGCATTTTCGCCCTCTCTCCCCTAGGCTTTAGGGTAGGACTTCCCCATCCAGAGAGGAGACAGGTAGGGCGTAAGTACTTGCCCACCCCACAAATCTCTAAGACAGTGGTTCTCAACCTTCCAATGCTGCAGCCCTCTAATATAGTTCCTCATGTTGCAGTGACCCCCAACCTCAAAATAATTTTCATTGCTACTTCATAATTGTAATTTTTCTACTGTTATGAATCATAATATAAATACCTGATATGCAGGATATCTGATATGCGACCCCCAAGGGGTCACTCCCGCAGGCTGAGAAGCACCGCTCTAAACTCTGTCCTCCTGCCTGCCTGGATGCATACCTCCCTACAGAACCAGCCTTGCATGTGACAGAGTACCCAATCTGCCTCTCCTTTCACAGCGACAACCCATCGGTCTCCTGTGTGTGCTTTGGAAGGTGAAAGTCCATTTGTCTTGAAAAGTCTCAGTTGACTCGAAAGCTCTGACAAGGTCTATGTGAACACCAGGATCCAGTCTTCAAGACTGGCAAGGCTGAATGAGGTTCAGAGAGACTGCCTTGCCAGAGCGTGCCTCCTAAGCACAATGTAGGTCAAGGTGAATCAAGCTTGTTTCCCTGACTCTCACTGTCTGCAGCATCCATATCCTCCAACAGGTAACCAAAGCTTGTTCTGCTCAGTGGTCCTTAGGAGCAGCAGATCTCTCCCCTCACAGATGTAAAAAAATGAAGACACCACAGCAAAGGTGGGGACAACAGCAGCAAGGCAGAATTCACCTGCTACATCTCATTGAGGACCTCACGCCCTACCACATGTTACCCCATCTTCCTGCCACCTGCATGCATCAGAGATGAGCATCTTATTCTGTGTAATTGATTATGACATTGCTAACAGAGCAATTTAATTACAGGGCAACTGCATTTCCAGATGGTCTGTCGATGGAGGTTCCACTATATTGACACCCCCCAACACACACACCCTTAAGTGGAAAGGAAGCCTTGTTAGCAGAGCAGGAGAGGGAGGGAAGAGAAAGCTGCAAAGCAGCCTTTTCCAAGGTATCTCTTGCCAAACTGAAGTGCCAAATGTAGGCCATCAGGCCAGTCTAATGACTAACACCCCAGGCTGTCCATCTTCACGCCACACTACTTTAGAGGAAACAGGAGCTCATGGGGAGGAAGGATGGCCCTGGAGACATGGAGGTTGTGTTGCACTAGAGTAAAGGCAGGTACTACAGCCAACACGCTCCTGAGTCAGGTTCCTGAAGGCAGTGCTGGGCAGACAGCAAACCTGGTGTTACAGGAGCACCTGTTCTCAGGCCTTCCCACAGCCAGGATTTGAGGGTCTCCTTGCTCCACACTCCTTACTGGAACATTACCAGGCCTGGGCACATATGTGGAGAGGTAGCAGGTGTGTCACAAGGACAGTTCAAGGGATGCAGAACTGCAAAACACATATGGCAAGAAACATGGTCCTGGGCCACCGTACCAAAGAGAGATGTGCATGCTGCATGTGCTTACAATTCACCCTTGAGTGAATGGCTATCATAGATACCAAGGACATACACTGCAGGAAGCATCCTACTCCCCACCCTCACTCTTCCCTCCCCCCCACCCCCATATTCCCACAACTTCTGAGATGAAGAGCAGGTGAGTCCAGGGAATAAGTAGCTCACCCGCCACAATCCAGCTCTCTCTCCAAGGAAACCAAGGGACCTCTGGGTCCAGGGAATAGTCCTGAGGATACCTACCTTGCTGCCTCTGGGCCACTTCAGCAGAGACCAGGCAAAGGAGGTTTCTACTAGCCAGAGGCTGTCAGAGGCTGGGTTTGGGGCAGGTCTTTGGACCAATGACTCAGTCAAAGGCAGTTTTGTTCTCTTAAACCCAAGGCACACCTGGATGGAACTGTAGATTTTTGGTTGCTCATACTGGAGAAGAAGGCCACTTTGACATCAAATGAGCAGGAAAGAGGGATGCTGCCCAGCTTCCTGCAGTGTGTAGGATACTCCTGATAACAGAGTCACATAGCCCCAAGAGTCAACAGGCTCACAACTAAGAGTGCCCAAATTACCATAAGTGGAACAATTCATTCTATCTTCATATGGCTTTCAAAGGAACAGACCAGAGCTGAGGCAATAGCTAGAACCACACTATGAGGCGCTCCTCAGTTTACCCTTCTGCAAAACCATATGGGCATGTGAAGCACCTCAATCATCCTGGGATGTTCCCATCCATCCTTCCAAGATGAGAGAGGGACTGCTGGGTTAGGGAGAAGGATGTGTGAGTGAACTGAACTGCCCTTTCTAAGTCAAAAGACTGTGATGATTACCAGGTGATGGGCCCAAGGGAAGGAAGACGAAAGTGAAGGATGCCTGCTGAAGGGAGCTAAGCTCAGCAAGGAGGCAGGGAAGACTTGGGATTCATTCAAGCCAATGAACATGGAGCCTGAAGAGGATGCATGTCACCCATTTAAGGAGGCATCCAGTTGTCCAACATTTAGGGACTTGGGCTTTTAGTTCACAGAAAACAAAACAACAACAACAAAACTGGCTATCCAACCCAGTCCCTTGCTCTGCTACTTATTACCATCACAAGGGTGTACAAACCTGTGCTCCTCCTTGACATTTCTTTCTTGAACTTGAAAGGGACCATGAGGTAGAGATTAGGGATGCAGAAATCCTGGCTCATACTCCAGCGCTGCCGCTGAATGGTTATGTGAATTTGGCAAGTTACATGACTCCTGCAGAACCTCAACATTCTCACTTGTAAACTGGGTAACACCAGTGCCTTCCTCATGAGGTTGCTATGGAGTGCACAGCATAATGTCTGATGTGACATGAGCTCTCAGTCTATTATTTTTAATATTGCCACCGCCCACTGCTGTATGTGGAAGGACCAGTCTGGGGCTCCTCTTGACTTTGGTCCTCAACAGACCAAAGTGAAGTGTGTGTCTAGCCTCACATAGCATGGGAGAAGGCAGCTATCTGCAGCAATAAAGAATCCCTTATAAGACATCAACAATACATAAACGGGAGAAAGGGGCCAACTTTTTACTGGAGTTTCTGAGACAGGCCATTAACTGCGTAAACACAATTCCCAAGGTGAATACCCTATCCAAAGACCCCAAAAGGTACTCTAAAAGTTTGCAAATTCGGGGGCACCTCTGTTTCCTTACTCCATTTCTTCCCCTGGTCCTTTCTGGTGTTTATGGAATCCTTCTCTCCTCCTGAGTTTCAGACTTGCAAACTCCTGGTGAGAGAGTGGTATTTCCTGTACACTAACTCAGGCAGAATTCTTCCCAAGGGAGCTGCTATCAGGCCCTGTGTGAGGCTCAGCACCCAAGACACCCTCCTACCCCTGTCCTATGGTGAGGACCCAGAGGCCTAGAGAGCTAGAGGGGTTCAAGACTGCACAGCTCCTGAAGCACGGAGCTGGGGTGTAAATGCAGACCTGTGTGGTGCTGTGAGTTCTTCCACAGCCTCCTCCTTGAGGTGTTCAAGCTCTAGAATTCCCATTCATGGTGAGGCTAAGCATGGAGCTAGGCTTCCAGGCAGGAGGTGAGCAGGAAGAGAAATGGGAGCTCTTCTCTATCTGTATCACACCCTATTTTGAGTTCATGTGATCCCTTCCATTCTCCTCCTTAACTTCAAAAGAAAAAAGATTATGCTGGGTGGCAGTGGTGGCGCACACCTTTAATCCCAGCACTCAGGAGGCAGAGCCAGGCGGATCTCTGTGAATTTGAGACCAGCCTGGTTTAAAGAGCGAGATCCAGGACAGGCACCAAAACTACACGGAGAAACTCTGTCTTGAAAAACCAAAAAAAGAGATTATTACATTTGACCCCATTCTGGGAGTCTTCAGAAAATCTGTCAAAACATCCCATCTAGCTAGAGTTGAGCCCAAACTCCTATCTTCCAAGAACCACACCCTTCCCAAACCAAGCTGCAGTTCCTGCAGGATTGGGGGTGTAATCTGGTCACATCCTGAGCCTAGCCTCATTCTCACTTGTACTGGTAGTGATGCTGGTGCTGAATGGCATCGTAACTCGAGTGCCACCATACTCTCCCCAGGTCCTAGTTTCCCCATCTGAAAGATGAAGAGACTGGAAAAGGTTATATGGTCTTTCTGGGACTACCATATTTCAATTACCTGTGGATTTGGAGACAGCCATTTTAGTGTCCTGAGCTAACTGAACTCCAAAGTGTAAACCTGGAGGTAATGCCTAGCTCCAGGAGGCATTCCATTATCCACCCATTTAGGAACTGGGTCAACTTCAAAGAGAGGTTTTTCTTCAGAAATCTGAATGCTGACATGACTGGGTCACATCCTCATCCTTTTCTGTCTTTTCTTTCTTTTCTTTCTTTCCTTCCTTCCTTCCTTCCTTCCTTCCTTCCTTCCTTCCTTCCTTCTTTCGTGTGTGTGTGTGTGTGTGTGTGTGTGTGTGTGTGTGTGTGTGTGTGTGTGTGTGTGTAACAAGCATGGGCCCAGCACACACTCAGCTGATTTTCTACCACTGAGCCATACCTATGGCCCACTTATTCCGAGGTATTCAGGCAGGAGGATGCTCAGCGGCAGATTTCCCAGTGTTCCTCTGATCCTGGAAAGGCACTTACTTGTCCTCAAGGCACTTGCAGCCCTTCTCCAGAGAGCCCCACATTCTGGGTTCCCAAGGGATAAATCTTTTAAGCAGTATTGCACGCATTCTGGACTCAGCATGCCAAACATTCTCTGGATTCCTCTGATGAATAACCAAGCCTTAGTTCATCCTCCTTTTCCTGTGCTGACCACTCCTGATCCTTGTTCCTTAGGATCCTAAGCCCCATTCCCATGGGGAGACTATCACTTGGAAAGAAGACAGTTTCTTCAACATGCAGATCACTTCCACATTTGCATCATCTCACTGAGCTGCTGAGAAGCAGTATGATGGAGTCATGGGCTGAAAACCACCAGAAGGCCTTCAAATTCTAAATAAAAGTATCTGGAGTCCAGTGACCAGGTTCAGAATGCTGGCCTGCATTGGGTGGCAGGGCACCAATCCTCCATTGCTGCTGGGGAACAGAAGGCCTGTGGGAGAGTTCAGCCACAGCTACCACTCCAAGAACCTCCCTACTTAGGCCCTTCATCCCTGGAAGCTGACCCAGGATGTTCCCACTCACACAAGAGAGAAGGAACACACAGACAGGGATCATTCACAGTGACTCCCGACCCACTGTGGTCTCTAGGACATGCTTCTGTACACAAGCCTTCCTGAATATCTGGCTTACACTGGCTTGCCCTGTGGTTCCTGGATTCCCCACTTCTGAGAGTCTTCAGGTGACCAGCTGTTACTGAGGTATGAGACCCAGAGCCCACTGATTTGGTGACTTGGGCTGACTGTTTTCATGGCCTCCCCTGAAGTTTTTCAGAGTCCATGGGCCTAACGCCATGTCCTGTCCACTCTCAGAAAGCAGAGATCAGGTAGCTGGAACAGGGCTTGCAGATCTGTCTTCAGGACAAATGAAACAGTGGATTCTATACGTGGGCTCAGCATCCAGATGTTGGATGAAGAGCAAAGCCGTCTAGAAGGTGGACTTCCTGGGACCCAGAAAATCCCATTTCATTCTCTCCTCACCAATGAATGAGGTCAGCAAGGCATGGGAAGGTGAGGAAGGGTCCTCTCACTTGCTCACTCACAGTCACTGCCTACCAATGGAGACACCTCTGAAGAGAGCATGGTGAAAAAGCTTGGCCTCTGCCAGCAGGAAAAGAAGAAAAGCAAAATGGGAGGTGGACCATGAAGAGGTTACAATCCCAAGCCAGTGGGGTGGCTCTTCTTGACAACAGAGACCAGATAACCTTGAGTCCTACAGTGCTCTGGCTAGAGGAAATGAACTCAAATGGAACCAACACTTAGAAGAGCATTGACACAAGCCATGGCCACCCCAAAGAATGCTGAACAAATGTCACATGTATACTGTTTCCCATGTACCTTTGTAATGCTTGTATATAGTTCCCATGAATTATATGCAAACTAAGGTTTTGTTCACATCACATTTAACTCCTGACTTGTAAACATTACCTTTTAATGAAACTTGCCATGGAACTGCCAAATCCATTCTTTATCATTCTGAAGATGAAGGAAGGTACTGCAAGGCTTGTGGGGTCCGTGACTGTGCTCCAAAGTACATACGAGGCAGCTTCAGAGAAACTGAAGATGCATTGGCAGAGGCCTACTCCTCTAGCACACTTAGAAGTAGCAAGTCCACTGTCCCAAAGCCCAGAGAGCAAGGCCTGTGAAATGGAAGCTTGTTCCAGGCTCAAGAAAAGGGTGGCGCATAGTCTATATAGACACAGACAGCCCCATAGACACTGATACCAGCCTTCCTTGGCTCCTGTCATGGCTGGCCAGGCCACAACCATTATCCTACAAGAGAGCCAGGACACAGGACAGGTTTCAGAGAGCCTGGACCTTCCTGGTTCCTCTTGAGGTAGGGATAGGAAGCATTCTGTGTGTCTTCAGCAAAACTTCAAATCCTCCATTTACCTGCTACTATATGGCTAAGGTTCTTTGCAGACTAAGCTGGGTATCAAAGGAGTAAGCATCACTGAACTGCTAAATTGGTTTGTACTTCTCCCCCTCTCCACCCCCTGGACTTTGGAATTTGGTCCATTAAAGAATGGAGAATTCTACAAAGTTCAAACCCATACAATTACACCTCATTCCTCTTTATGGCCTCAAGGACATTGGGCAGTATATGACCAACCAGGCAATCACCTCCATATCTCTGTTTAGAAATGAATTGTTTCTGGTGGTCAGCCTCTGTCACTGTCAGGGAAAACAGTTGGCCTTTTGCACAGTCTTCAAAATTAAGTAGACCATTCCAGGATGCCCTGGCACTATCTAGCCAGGATCTTAAGGAAGTTATTTAACAAGGCTGTATGGTTCAAATTCAGCTCATAGAGAAGAAAGCAGCTACTCAGACTCTAACTTCTAGAATTAAGTGTGAAGGTAGCTGAGTTAACACATGTAATAGAGCACTTTGCACTTGGCTAACTATTAACAACATTTCAGAACATGTTGGTGACCAATATTCTCATCCACCAAGAATCTTCCTATGCCTTGGCCTTTCTTCTAGGTCCCCAGAACTTCCCTGTGATATAGTTCCTAAGGAGTGAAGGCCTGGCAGTCAGGTAAAGCAAGCCTGCACCTGCAGTGGAACTATGCCCATGTGAAGTGTTTGAATGTCACCCCTGCCCTTCAGACTCCCATAAAACTCCCCTTTAACCTCTGTGCACTCCAAAATACTTTAGACAGCACCGAACCCTGCTTCTGTACACTGAGCCTTTTACTGAGCACCAGAGATTCCCACAATCCACCTGCTCAGCTTTCTCCTGGTTGTCATTAGCATGCACTTCCTCTGCAGATTACTCAAACCCAGAGACACATGGGCTCACAGCCAGACAACTTGACCTTACATGGCTCCCAGCTTCATTTTTAGGCCAAAGAGCATCGGGAAAGGCTGGAATCTACGTCTACACTTCTTGTGAAGCTTGGAAAACCCCAAAGCTAGTCCCTTGAGGCCACAGTTTTTAAGATGGAACTGAATTTATATAATTCCCTCTGCTGTTGATAATCATGGTCTTGACAGAGCAGGCAGCAAGGGCAGCATTCAAAAAAGAGGGGATGCTTCTGAGTCTCAACTGTATCAGCTGAATGAGGGACATGTGGCAAGTTCATGGAGACCCACCTGAGGTGAGGCAGAAATTGGGAAGTTGAGCATCCCATCCTAGGGTGGCTGCAAAGCCAGCACTCAAGAAACAACTGAGGTAGAGAGTATAGACTGTACCCATCTATATGTGCCTCATGCATAATTAACACTTGACAAAAGGAGTTGAATATGCTTTCAGATTGATTTGCTTTAGCTTCTGCCTATGACAAAAGGTATGTGTGGTATGTGTTCCTCTATGTCTGGCTTACTTCATTTGCCATGATGTTCTCTGGTTCAACTATTTTGCTGCCAATGACAGGATTTTATTCTTTTACATGACTTAATAATGCTCTATTGTATATACAGAGGACACTTTATTCGTTTTAGCTATTATGAGTAGTGCCAAAATAGACATGGCATGAAGATATATCATTGGTGTGTTGAGCTAATTTCCTTTAAGATGAATGTTAGGAAGTGCGATAACTGGATCATGTGGTAGGTCTGTTTTTACTACTTGGAAGAACCTCTATGCTGTTCTCCACAGTGACTGTACTAATAGCTCCTTCTCTATCCAGTTACAAAAACAACCACCTAATGCCATTTCAATCAGCTCAAGATCCATGTTTTCCAGGAAGATTTATCTAATTAACAGGAGATATACTCTGCACAGTCCCAGCCCACACTCTCCCTCAAGTTACCTAAAGGAAATTTACAAAGCTTCCTGACTGCTGGTTGAGCCAGAGTGTTGCTATTGGAGCCTCGGATAAAATGCCAGCTAGATATAGTCCAGGAAAAAAAAATTATTTTTATAAATATGTGCCAAATAGCACATGAAATATACTAAAATTACATGTTCTCTGAGATTCACATTTAATTGGGCATCTTCTGTTTGTTTTAGTTCTCTTGGTTGTTTTGTTTTAATTTTTTTTTTTTTGCTAAGCCTCACTATCCATCTGTTTTGCTTACACATGAGAAAAAAGGAAGAAAAAGGTCTACGAAGTCCAAATAAAGAGAGGTAGCTAAGCCAACGCATCAAACCTTGAACACTCTAAAGATCCTTATAGACCTTCCCTGGGACATTTATACCCCGTTCTTCACAGCAGATCATCAGCACCAAACTAGGAGGTAAACAGTTGCTGAAGGAAGAACTCTGGCACAGGAATCCCAAGCTCTGAACTAGAAAACCTGGCTCTCAGCCTGTAGTGTACTTCTTCTAGCAATGTGGCCTCTGAGCACATTGCTCAGCTCTTAAAGTTTTAGCTGTTTTTTTCCTCCCCCTATTTCTTTTAATCAACAGAACTGATATAAAGATTAAACTAAATGAGGCATACAGAAAGTGCTAAGTCAGCAGAAGAGGCCTGTTAGCACAAGGGGACATGAAATAGGAAATTAGCACCTCAGTTTCACAGTCAAGAAAGAGACAACGTATAAAGAGCAGACACAGGTGTTCTTAGCCCATATAAGAGCAAAGATCTCTGTGCATGCAACCTGGTGGTGCATGATGTTAATCCTAGGAGCATGGTTATTCACAATGACAGGCCTGTGTGTTGGCACAAAAGACTACAGGATACCAACCTTCTTTAAGGAAGCAGGGAAGTGCTCCAATGTGGCAAACTTATTAGTGCCCAAGACCTTCAGCAATCGACAGCCCGCCAAGACCCCCGAGACTTGATTTCTAAAATGTGTTCAGCACTCTGATAGGTCAAGTGCTAGTTACATTCCACAGCTTAGAAAGTCTGTGTCCACACTACTGACTAGTATGCCACTGATAAACAGTATCCCATTGATAAATAAACAAAACTATGCGAGAACCAATTCCCCATGGAATTCCTAAGGGCTGGAAATGTGAACAGAACTCAGGATATACTAGAGGCTTGATTAGCTCCCCTTAGAAGTGGCAGCGCAGAGCAGGACAAGGAAAGGGGGCTGGTATGATCCGAAACAGACACAAGAATGTTGCTCCCTTGCTGAGGGAGATGTGAAATGAGTTAAGAGTGGGTCACATTGCAGCAAATTCAAGTGAACAATTGGAGGCATATTGTAACCCATCAGATGATCCTCTTGTGTGGAAGCAAGGTTCTAAAGATTACTTGCAAGTGATTGATATTTAATGAGCCATCTCATATTTAGAGAATAAGTAGATAATCAGGGGTGGTGTTTTTTTTTTCCCTAAACAAATGGCTGGGCTCATCACAACTCTGGTGTGAGAAGCAGGAGGATAGTCAGAAATTGGCCTAGAGAGAGTGAGATGGATGCCCCGTCACTCAGGGTGTTGTTAGACAGAGCTAAATGGAATGAGGTTGTCAGGGGTCACGCTAGACTGAAATAAACCAACAATGAACAGGACATCACAGCTAGGCTAATAGGCTACCCTACCAAAAGACGTGCTTTTCCCCTCTAACTTCTTAACATTTAAGCAACTACCCCTGAATGTAGGTCCTATAGTGTAGGCACATACTGCTTAGAATCTCAGTTGAGGGAAGGAGAGTATCAAAGGAAATTCACTTTCTAAATTACTAGACAAAAATCATCAAGGCAAGAAGACAAGTGTAGACATGTACTAGAGAAACACATGCAACATCACCATAAGGAACGCTGGACAGGCCACTTCTTCCACAGGAGCCTCAAGGCTTGAGGCCATCCATGCAAAATACAAATCTGGAGAGAGCTGAGATCCCTCAGGTACTTCAGAACTGATTCTTGGAAAGGCAGCCCCCCCCCCCCCAGGTCTGGTTTAGAACCATAATGAAGCAGACACACAGGGGTTCTCACAGATCCGATACTGGGATCCCTAGTTTGAACAAAAGAAAAAGAGGAGAGTGATGGCTGTGTCCTGGGCTCTCAAAATGTTACCTGAGCTCCCCAGTGGCCCCATGAGGTGGACTGCACACTCTCCTTGGCAGATTACTTTCCAGAGCACAGAGCTGTAGGTCAGGGTGAAACTCAGGATCCTACCCAGTGCCCAGCTCTCTCCTGCTGCTGTATACCACCTAGTGAGAACAGAAGGGACTATTCCAGGTCACAAAGGGAGGGGTGGTACATCGAGAGGCCTCATTCAGGCTCATACATGAGCACAACCTGCATGCCACACATGCATCTCCTTCCCGTGTCACATTAAAAGTCCAAAGCAGACTGGGGAAGCAGGGCTTCAAGGCAACAGCCAAAGTGCTAATTTTCTAAATTCTTTTGCACATGGGGGCTACGTCTGTTTAAGCTAGAGGTAGCCATGTGTATGTCCACATTAGGGTCCAGCTAGATGTCATCAAAAGCCTCATGGAAAGGTCTTGAGTCATAATTTTCAAGGGAGAGGGTTGGTTCAGAAAACATTTTTCAATTGGATTCCTGTTTGTTCATATATTTTTCTTTTCAAATCATTGAAGATGATGGTTAGCCAGCAATCAAGGTGGTGGGGCCCCAGGGTCATGTTCTCTAGAGATAAATCTAGATTTGGGCACAAAAATATAGTAAAGGACAGAACTTTCTACCTGTAAAGCACACTGAAAAGAACTTCAAAAAGACATGTATATGGAATAGAGCTATTTGTTATATGTAACTATAGCTATATATGTTATTAAGTTATTGGTACAAATACAAGGTTTTTCTTAACATGCCAGTGAAAACAACCCTCTCTTGAAACACTCTCAAAACAGGAAATATGTTAGATTCACTATGAAGCCTTCATATAATGTGATTTTCACAAGTACTAAAATATTATGGTAGATTTATATTTAATGGTACAGAAGGATGTTTATGGTATATCATTAAAGAAAAAAGCAATGTCGCACAATAGTTACATGTAGGAGGATTTTTTTAAAAAGCATACCTTTCAATGCTTGACTAGCACAAACTGGAAAAAAACATAACTATATAAAACATACAGTGTTCAGGGAGCTGGAGAGATGGCGCAGTGGTTAGGAGCACTGGTTTTTCTTCTAGAAGACCCACGTTTGATTCCCAGTACCCACACGGTGATTTACAACCATCTGTAACGCCAGTTCCAAGAAGTCTGATACTTACATCTAGCCTCTAAGGGTATCATGCATGCAAGTTGTGCACAGACATACACGCAGGTAAAATATCCACATGCATAAAAGAAATAGTAATTTTTTAAATAAAATTAAAAAGGACATAGTGTCCCAGAATCTGAGGATTTTTCTCACTTTTTAATTTTTTTCAAATTTTCTATAATGATTATATATGAAAGGGGAATTATGTTTTTAAAACTGATTCTTTAACTTAAAAAGAGTGATATTGCTCATATCTAGGGGATAAAAAGAAGAGGAAAGTCTTTTCTCATAAAACAATTTTTAATTCATAGTAAGATTATCAGCCTGGCCCATAAAGCCTGTTAAAGGGTTCTGAGGTCTCAGGATGGTATCTCCATTTTGGGAATGGAGGGACAGGGATAGATTAGCTGGAAGAAGGGATGGGGCATGGGTCCTTCATTTGCTTGATAGTCTCTCTCACTTCCAGGGTACCATTCACGCCTTAGGATGCTCTTGTGCTTTCCAGACCCTGGCCCACGCACTGTTTGCACCCACCATTCTTTTTTCCTGTTACCCACTCCAAAGTCTTTTTTCCATTTCACACCCTATCTCCTCAGCTCTCACCCAGTCCTCAGAGACAACAAAATGAGATCTTCCAGAACCACCTGTGGTCAGTGTAGAGGCTGGAGATGCAACCACTTCCACTATACCAACTGCCATGGCAATGGGATGGGGGCATTTCTTCATGAAGAACTCTCAATTCCAATACATCCAAAGCCATGTAACCAGGACCTGTAGGCAAGCACCTCCCCACCTTTAGCATCTGTGTCAAGCTATTTATGTCCCACAGTGTCCATCTTAGTGAACCTAGTTCTTGATTCCCAGATGCACATCTCATGAATTTAAAGGCTCCGACTTGTTGATTCAAAAGAGGAACACTGTTAATTAATTGCTCTTTGCCACATGCACTGCAGACAAAAACAGCAGCCCCTTTCCTACCTTGCATCTGGCCAATCCAATGATCTAAGCAGACTATGACAGGGTCCAACCAAGTCCATCCTACTGTAGAGAAAAGAATGTGCTGGTAGCTGTTGGGGGTGGGTGAGATAGAGAAAAGTGCATAGAGAAGACAATGGTACTGAGATCTTGGACCTAATCCTGGGTGGTCACCCTAAAATTAAAGCAAGAAAGGAACACAGTTAAGGAGTCTGACCTGATGACCACATGTGAGACACTGCAGGGTGCTGACACCACAGGCAGAGAGCAAAGCTGGGTCTGCTGTAGAGGTATGATCAAAGTCGCCAGAGGAGGTGGCTACGGACGATTTACACGTGACCTTGCTCATCTTCTACAGCCCTAGACTGGGCTCCCCAGGGCAGCTGATGTGGGTAAATCACCCATGATAACCTGCCCTTGGGCCTCCATGGGCCACTGCAAAGAGCTCAGGAGGCTGAGTGTGTTAAAGGTGCTTTGTTAAACTGTAGAGTGCTGTTCAAATGTTAGCTATTATTATTAAATGGCTGAGACAGTATTTTGTCAGTAGCTTAGTTCTGCTTGGTTGAGCACTATGCTACAAACATTTTACCAAATACCAAACATGACTTTTTATTTAGGGAAGAGATTCAGGAGCTTTCACGGAACACTGGAAAATCAAAACGGCAGCTAAAAACACAACCACTTCAGCTTCCAGATAAGAATCTTCACTCTGGTGGGCTTGGGGAAGGCAGTAGTAGTCCCTAGACCCCATGAGCCCACACTAAGGGAAGGTAACATTTCTGGTGGGGACCTCAAGGGTGCTCATATGGAAAGAAAGAAAAAAAGATTCTGGCTTCATCTATGCAGGTTTATCTTATGGTTTACCCTGAATGTCCACTTATATCAATGGGAGCAGAGCCTCTCAGAGTACACAAGAATTTTAAGTGCACAAGTACTGACAACCTGGAATCTCGACACATTAACCTTGAAAGGCATACTGTAGCAAGACTGCCTCTGTACCAGTTTTCCTCCAATCAATCTGTAGGCTTCTCAGGTATGGGTGTTGTTCCTCTAGTACCTAGCAAAGAGCTTAATGTATAGTCAGATTTTTATATATAATATGTGGGAAAGATGAATGACCACATTGTAGGTATGGGTATGATTGGAAGGATAGATGATATAGATGGATGGGTGGGTGGATGGATGGATGGTGTGTGGATGATAGATGGATGAATAGATGGATGAGTGGATAGATGGACAGATGGGTGTGTGTGGAAGATGGATAGATAGATGGAGGAATAGGAGGGTAGGTGGGAGAATAAATGGTCAAGTAGATGAATGAATGAATAAACTGTAGGTGAATGTGCTTTGGTGGATTATTGAAAGTATTGATGGATGTATAGGTGGGTAGATGGATGAAAAGAGAGATGAGTGGGTAGGTGGGTGGTAAACAGATGGGGGCTCGGTAGATGAGTGATAGACAGGTGGGTGAGAAGATAAATGAGTATATGGATGAAAGAATGGATGGATACTTAGATGGACAGATGGATAGTTGATGGGTTGGTAGGTGATTGGAATGATGGACAGCTGGACAGACAAATGGATGAGTGGTTGTATGGCTAGATGGAGAAACAGACGAGTGGGAAGAAAGGCAGCTAGCTAGATGAGCTGGAAGTCATCTGGATGGGTCGATTGGCAAATAAATAAATTGTAATAATTCTTATCCAATATCTAATCTAGGGGATGTCAACCTGTTTCTTCTCAACTTTTTGAGACATCTACCAATTCCTTCAGCTTCCTGTCCCTAAAAACATAAAATCTTAAGACTCCATGTGCCCCTCACCTGCTCCCTTATCTGCTCTCTGCTTCTTTGGCCTACCAGTTCTGACCATGAGGAGGTTGTTTTGTTAATTCCTGATGCTGATGTGACCCAGAAATCTCTCCCTCGGGCTGCCAGGAAGGCTCCTGAGGTGGAGGAAATGGCTAATGAATTGGCCCTCTTTCTAGGCCAGCAGCTTGGGTTCCTCCCTGGGTAGAGGATGAAAACTTTCAGGGAGGAGGGAAAAGAACCTTCCCAGAAGGGCAATAGGTTTCTATTTAAACATCTGTTTGCATTTACGTTTTCCACTAAGCACAAAAGCTTTGCTTTAAACCCTCACCTCCCGGTGACTGCACTATCCTTGTCATCTGAGTCACACATCTCTGGGCAGCCAGACCTTCTGACTCACTGGGGGCTGAAGTCTGGGATTCACAATACCACAAAGCTGCTAAAAATAGGAGTCAGGTACCTGGGCAGCAAAATAGGACAGTGACAAACACAGCTCTGTATTAGAACCACTGCCCTGCCGATCACACGAAAATCAAAGAGGGACTACAGTTGACCTTGTTCGTGTTCCCTCAAATTGAATCAGATCATCTCCAATCCTCTAGAAGTCAGCAAAGCCGATGACTAACACACAGAAGTTGGTAGACAGTCAGAATAATGACTTCTAATGCCTCCTGGATGTTTTTATTAGCAAACTCTATACCTTACATTGCAGAGGGGCATTTCCACACAGTGGCAGGGAGCAAACTCCATCCATGCTTTGCTGGTGGCTTTTCCCTTGAGAGTCAATGTGGCTTAAAATAGTTTGGGAAATTGTCACTGAGAAGCAAAGAGGATATTTGTTGCTCTTGCCTCTTCTCTCTCCCTCTCTATCTGTTATTATTTGTAACTTCTTCGGTACTAACAAATTATCTGTGTTTGAGGAATACTGACCCTTGGTGGGGAACATACACGTCACTGTATTTCAGTGACAGCTATGAGAGCTTACTTCATTCTGAATGTGTACTTCAGAACTCACCAAGAGACTTTACTTGTGATGCCTCACCTGACTCCTGTACAGGCAACTGTGAAATAGGCAGACGTCTCCGCCCCAAGCCTTCTGGGGAAATGCTGTATTCAGGGTAAGTGCTTATAAGGAGTAGGGTCCTGGCAGGCTTTCACACAATGTTTTACTCCTTAGTTGCAAAGCACATGGTTGAGCTCCGAGATTCATCTGGTCTATTTCCTGTGAACAAAAAGCACCTGAGGCGTCACCTAGTAGGTGGCTACTCACAGAAAAACTCTTCTGTCTTCCTGTGTAATTGCACAACTTTCCACGTATCTGATGTCATTCTGTCTAACACGCTCAGCTTAGAGGGGGGGGACCCAAAGAAAGATCATCCCTGGAGATTGTCTTCAAGAGGAAGGGAGTGGTGTGGGAAGCAGCAAGCCTGTGGTATAGACCAGTTAGGAGACACAGATCATGGGGGCCACTTAGAGATCACAGCCCAACACAAGGCTTCTGGGTGATGACAGGAAGTTATAGTCATGCTAACCAGCTGCAGTAGAGGGAAGTGGCATGGCTGGCATGCAGCTGGAACACAAAGATTGCCAAGCTCAGTTCACCTGCAGGATGATGCTGGGGCTCATCTAAGACTTCCACTCACTGGGGAGCATATATAAGGATCTCTGAGTTGGATGTGTCAGTCTTGGGGCCTTTGTATAGGTCTATGAAGGTGCATCATATCAGAAATCAGCTGGAAACACAGTTTAAAATAATTAGCACACGCAAGGAAACCCAAAAGCACTATACAACCATTTAAGTAGGAGGGATATGGCAGGAGTTGGTTATGGCAGGTCTTTGGTATTCACCTATTCATTTAAAGCTTGAGATGGTTTGTTATCTTTAACAATAAAAGCAACAGTGAACGGATTCTCTGGAAACCACGTGGCTATGAAGAAATGAAGTCTCGACCTACTAGGAATCAAGGCCATTCTTGTTCCACAATAGCTCCGTTCCTCCCTGGAGAGTTTGCCCTGATCCTCAGACAGGGGTTGAGCCATATGAATGAACAACAGAGTGTCCTTCAGAGTCAACCTCTGGCAAACATTTCCTTGCTTTTAGCTCATCTCAAAGCCTGCAGTGTCATTACTATGAGCTGCTAAGTGCCAAATTGCAGTAACACGGTGGCACCTCATTATCAGGTGGAATAGGAAGTTGTAAGAATGGCCTGATGGGGGATTCCACCCTTTTCACTAGACGTGGGGCAACCCAAGGGAAAGAGGCTTACAACTAGAGAAAACCTATTAGAAGTAACTTTGTCTTTCAAGGCAGGAGGCGGACAGTAGAAGGGACAGTACATACAGGTTGACTTGTCAAGACTGGAGACCACTGGGAGAACTAGATTTCACCTACTGCTCTCCTGAGCCAGGAGGTCAACCAGGGCTGGGTTAGGAGGACAGTCTATAGAGTCACCGCTGTGGTTTAAATATGGAGTGCCTCCCAAAAGGTTCATATGTTAGAGGCTTGATTCCAGCTTGGTGATGCTGAAGGGTAGGTGGTATCATTAGATTAATGAGACCAAACGGGAACAGTGGGGCCATGTTTTTAAAGAAAACTGTAGGACTCCTGCCCTTTCCAGACTTCCAGGCCGTGAAGGAAGCAGTTTTTCTGCAACACACGCTTCCTGTCATTGTCGTCTGGCATGCCCACCTGACCCAAAGCAGTGGGTGAGCTTGATCATACACTGGAACCAAAGAAAACATTTTCTTTTTATGCTATCCTAGTGTTGCCTTTCAGACAAAGAGAGCTAAGAGAACTACCCAATGCTACACTGAATCCCAGCTTCATCTCTAGGTACACATTGGCCTTGGTGCATCATTTCGCTTTCCAGGTCTGTTTCCTCATCTACTGATGATTGATTAAGTGAGATTCTGTAGTGCCTGCCACAGCCCACCATGGCCCATCAAGGCTACACTCCATACTGTAACTGTGACCTCAGCAACCTTCTCTCAAGTGGCATTACAGCTACTCTTGCATGTTTTCTTCGTATAGAAATGAAACTAAAGGTAGTGAGTTTTCCTAAGGTTCCCGATAGAAACGGACAAATTGTATTCCCAGAGAAACCTGACCACAGCAATCCTCTTGGCAGTCCTCATGAGCTCCTGCTCCGCTGTCTTACCCTGCTCCTTTCATGTTTGTCCTTGCACTTGTGGTTTTAATTTTTTTATTTTGAAATCGTTCAGATTTACAGAAAAGTTGCAAGAATGGGGAAACATCCCACTTCCCCTTCAATCAGTTGCCCAATTGTCCAATTTTCTTTTTTTTTGGTTTTGCTCCATCATTTCTGATATATATATATATATATATATATATATATATATATATATATATATCATATAGATTTTCTGAATCATCTGAGACTGCGTTCCAAACATGATGGCCTTTTATGCCAAGATTCTCAAACAACATGATCAGCAAAATCAGAAAACTGACATTGATGCAACATAGTATCTATCTTGCAAACCTCAAATTTTACTCCATATTTTTTATAGTTCAGAAGAAAAAAAAGCTAATCCAGGAGTCAATCCAAGATCATGCATTGCATTTAGCTGTTATATACAGAGCCTTCTTTGATATTCAATGGCTCCCTCAGGCTCTGCTTTTCATGACCATGGCATTTAGAACAGGATACACAGGGATATTTGCAAACTTTTGGATTTTCTTGCTATTGCTTCCTGATTAGATGAAGATTGTGTGTTTGGGGAAAATCTACCACAGAAGTGACACTGTGTTCATCTCAAGAAGTGAGATCAGGAGTGTTGGCGTGTCCCGTAATGGGGAGGTTGCCTTTATTCGTTTAGTGAAGGTGATGTCTCATTTCTCCATTGAAAGGTTACTGTCCAACTATATCAATAATTTATACAAACATCATGCCCTCATTCAAGGGCCATCTGCTAGTTTTAGCATACTTTGACGATTCTTTAGAGGCCATGGGATGGTGGCCAAGGGGTGACATTCGAACACTGCTGTTCCATTCACATTAGTTACTGTTCTGTGACCTACAGTGAAGTTTTCCTCGTTCTCCACCATTTACTTATTCACTAACTCACTGACATCAGCACAAACTTGTGGATCCTGCTTTGTCTGTTCACATTATCGCTTTTCTCGGGGTGCTAACTATCTTAGACCAGGCCAGTGGGGGTTCCCCGGAACGGGCCTCTGTCACATCCTTGTCCTCCTATCCTTCTCACACAAGATACTGCAGGTGGTTCTCTTGGAGGAACTTTGTTTTTTATTTCTTTTAGTGGAGAGCCAAGGTCTAGATGACAGATGTTAGAGAGTGTGGTTGCTTCTTAATCCTACACACATAATCACAAATGTATATGTATGTACGATGTGGATGTACAAATATAACAATAGTATGGCATTTCTTTCTTTTTTCTTTGTTTTTTTTTTTTTAGACAGGGTTTCTCTGTATAGAATTTTAAAATTACAACTAGGATAATGAAGGGCTCTTTTGCCCACTTATCTATCAGAATCTTTGTATTTCCTATTGCTTTAGGCACATTTTTAATATTAACTGAATATAAGAAAATGTAATGTTTGTGGTAAGCACTTCCACAAATTTTCTGTTTGCTTCTTTATTTTTGATGGAGATATCTCTAACACCATGAATCGGAAACTGTCATCAACATTTGTAATTTCTTCTGTTGTTTGGAGCTACATAAAGTCCGATCCCTGTCAGAGATTTGATACTCACCCTATTTTCTCCTTCTTTCCCCATGAATCTATTTGATTAATTCAGACTACATTGTGGGAACTGAACAAGATGAAGATCTGAACCTCTTTGATATCTTCTTTCAAGTAGGTAACCGATTGTCCTAGTACCATTTATTATATAATCCCTGTCTTCATCACTGATTTATCATTGTTGTTTTTAGAAATTGCTTTTGCTATCTCCATCTGGCCAAGTGGTTTGTATAAAGGTTGCAGGGTAAAACTGTTACTCTCTCCTAATCTTATGTAATTTAGAGCCTCATAAAAATCGCGTACTAGCTAAGCATTTTGGCCTCTGTACCCAGAAACAAGCTCACAGCTCTCCTGCCAGTACAACGGGAGCAACAACAGACGCTTCTCCCCAGGGCGTCATCAGGACTAAGGGGTCTCCACACTTAGAATGCTTGAAATAGCATTTAGTGCACAGAGGAGCATAATGAAGGCCAGTCTTTTTTGAGGAAGTCTTTGCGGTTTTTAATGCTAACCCCTCTGTTTCTAGGATGAGACACTAAAACTCACAAACATGAGATAACTTCCCCAAGATTATGCACTCCAGCCCTTTCCACTGTACACCTCCCACATGAAGGGGGGTCCCTTCAGGCATCTCCTGCATTCTTATTACCTCTGCTTTTATGCTATGCAAATTCCATTATCTCACCATGCTGGGTAAGTTCCCAGTGTTTGAATGAATGTGGTAGAATGCATGGGCCTTTATGCTGACCCCACTGAGTCCATCTAAAGCTCCAGTACTTGCCCACACCAAAGACTACAAGGGTGGTAGCGCGGCCTTCAAATGCACTCTGCTTGTCCTTCGTTTAGCTCTCGGCCCCTTCTGGCATTGCTTTCCCCTGACATTAACTTCACACAGTATGCATGGACCTGTATCTTTTCCATACATTCCACCATCACCACACCACACCACACGATGCAGCACATCCACAGCTGGTCAGCAGATGGTAAAATTAAACTGGTCCTATTCGAGATAGGAGGACACTTTAAGAATCCAAAGTGACATGCAAGGCTGGCTACATGGGATGTATATAACAGGACAGGCTTTCTTATCAGGAGGCATAAAGAAGCCGTTTTATCACTGAGCCTAGCACCATGCCTCCTTGCCATGACAATCTGTCATGGTGCAGCAGGTACAGACACTACAGAGGAAGGAAACACCTTAGCACAGTCCACACTTGGGTCTTGAGTACAGCGATACAGGCACTATTAAGACCGAGTACCTAACCCTGCAACAGAGCTCTGTGTTTGAACATGTACACTAAACAAGTAGACCCTGCTGATGACGCTGACCCACTCATCAAAGTCACTCCAACATCAAGTACAGAAAGAAGGACATGATTCTGGGCAAGAAAATGTGTTAAGACTAAAAGGCAGGAATACTGAGTTAGCAACTAGCAAGGGACAGCATGTCTGCATGTTCAGTGGCGGCCTAGTGACCAGAAGGTACTGCATGCACATTCATCCTGTCACTCAGCAGTCTTTAGTTCCCATCAGAGCCAGCTCTGTCGATGCTCATTGTTCCCACTGAACAAATGAACCAGAGAGGTAAAAACAGAACACAAATGACAACACATGGCACTTTCTTTCACCCGACTCTTATACAGACAAGTTCCTCTTCAAGACACTTGCTCTTAATCATTCTGTGTGGCTAAGTGGTCTTGTCTTACCTCTGCTGTCAAACTGAATGTTGCAGGTGATCGATGGCACAATAAAGACGCACCAACAGTATTAACAATGACTTTCTAATGGATGGTGACACTGTGAAACCCCTATCTAGTCACCTGCTTCAAACCATACCAGGATGGTAAATAAACAGCCCAAGAACAGACCCTAGGAAAATTTGCTAACCTAGTACCCAGCTTTCACCAGAACCAATTTGTCAAGAAATATGGCCATCCACATTCCCACACTGGCTTGAAGAGTGTCAATTTGCCAGTCTTCACTTTTGTATTCCAAAAGCCTTTCCTGGAGGCAATGGGAATGGGCAAGAATCTCACAGTCATGTGTGGCTTGGCTTAATCCATCCATCTCCACCGTCAGCTCACTGGAACATCCATTCTGGAGTCAGAACTATATGACTCTGAACAAACTAAAATTAAAAACAAAGCGGAAAAATGTTAGCCTCCCAGTGACTACTGTGATGTTATCCTGAGAATTATGGCAAGCTGAAGTCCAAAGGTCCAGTAGACAGAAATGGGCCACCCATGGGAGCTAAGGATTCCCTGGGAGATTCTATTGACCAGGACAAGAAGCAGTAAGAGACCACATTGCTTAGAACACCTTTCAAAGTTCAGGAATTACTTAGGAGCAAGAAATCCTAGCCAACACCCTCTACTCAGCATAACTAACAAAGTAGCTGGCAGTCTGGATTCTAGATCAATCTAACATGACTACCCTGGTCTCTGCCTAGTGGTACAAGCCTATAGACCCAGCTACTTGGGGAGGCTAAGGCCAGAAGATTGAAAGCTCAAGACCTGCTGGCACGCATTGAAAGGGCTGTTCTTAAAATATCCACACATCCCCAAAGGCTAGGGATGTAGCTCAAGGATGCACACTTGCCTAGTTAACATGGATAACACCCTAGGTTCTATCCCTAGCATGGAAAGAGAAAGAGACATTATCCCTTGGGCTGAAGTTGTATCAAATTTCTCTCTGCAAAGAACAAGTACCACATGTAGCGTGCCCACCATAGGTTAAGGACCAAGGGAGGTATAACTTCATCTTCCAGCGCCAATTTTTCACTTATAAGTACTAATAACAAGGAAACTGAATTTTTATCTTCCATAATAAAGCTCATTATCTTGCTTGCAACTACACTATTACATCCCCCATCCCCCAGTGCCATCCTTTTTCTGGTCATCCTTCAACCAGCATTGTCATAAGATGAACTCAGCCAATCAGGTGCACACACTCTGAACTCCTACATAGACACCAATGCCTCTTAGAACTGCAGATAGCCTCAGGGTCTGTTAGAAATGAATAGAGCATGGTGGCCATCCATTCACAAACTGTCATTGCACTGTGAATCACAACGAACTCAAAGCCATAGAGCTAGTTACTGGAAGAATAAGGTACCTTTACCACCCAGGAGAATGCTTGCTGATAAACTGGATATGCCTAATGGTATGTTTCTCTGTATGACTTGCAAGGGAAACATCAGCATAATAGAGACTGCAGAGGATGGATAAAGCTATTGAAAACATAATAGGGAAAGGACCTCACATCCAACACCTGAATCCCAAAGGGTTGATCTAGACTTCCTTTCTGTGAATTAAACAAAATGGAAGTGTATTTTTTTCATCTTGTATGGAACTCTAGAGAGAAACTGTCTACTCTGGGCAGTTTATAGAGACCAAGTACTTCCAGCTTACTGGTCTATCATCTGCTACTGGTGGTCCAAGACAGCTACTGTCTACCTTCCTTGGAGAAGAAAGAGAGAAGAATGGACACCAGACGGCAAGTACTGTCTGTATCTGTCACAGCACTACAGAGAAGCTGTGGGCTAAATCTCGAGCCTCCTGGCTTGCGGATGTGTTTAGAGGGTTTCCTGTGGTTTGCTGAGACACATCCTAGTTAGGACAATTAGACTAGACTAACTCTCAGATACCTTCCAACCACGAGCCACTGAGTCGAAAGAACTGCAAAGATCAATGAAGCTCCATGCTAAGTTCCACTTCCAGCAGTGAATCCAGGATACTGACCAGTGCAGCTAAGCCGAAAGACTCAGGGGGGCTGTGGACTGTGCCCTCCATTGCCAGGGACAGCGCTGAGATTTGCAGGGGTGTTCACTAGGTGAGGCAGCATATGGAGGGCTGAGAGACAGGGCCCTTGCCTGACGAAATTTGCGAAAAATAGAGCCTGTCATCTGAGAGCAGCAGGCTAGCCCCCTCTGCTGAGTTGGGGACCTACATGATCTGCAAGAGAATGACAGACTGATTTCTCCTGGGGGAGGAAGGAGCCTGGGGGTGTTTGTTAAGCTGTGTGACTCAACCTCTTGGGTCAGTCATAGAACCTCCTTAGTGTTCTCATTTCTACAATTAGAAATAGCAAGTCCCTCTTTGCAGGGTGGTAGGGAAGACTGAGTGACTACTATAAACACGCCCACTGTGCCTGGTGAGGAGCTGAGAGCCACAAGTGCCTTCCTGCCTGTGATCCCTGTGTGGAAAGCGTAGCCAGATCCCTGCTACCTCCTCAACCCTTGAAGCCATGCCAGAAAAGTGGTTTATGGAGACTTGTTGATTTCCTTTGCATATTTTTAACAATTGGAGGGGCCCACAGTAAGTCTTCCCCATCTCCTCTAGCAGCCAAGCTCACAGGGAGAAAGGTGCCTGGTACAATTTCAGTGTCCGGCAAGCTGATCCCAGGCAGAGGCAGGTGCAGGGAACATTTTCTTAGGAACACAAGTTGGAGGAGTGGCTAGGTGAGCTTCAGACTCACAGAGGTTAGTCTTGGGCAAGGTGGAATGGATCTGGTGTGTGCTCTGGGCACCTCCTCAGATGCCATCAGACAAAGTTCTCCAGCAGTCAATGTGGTAAGCCCTTCCTTGGGCTGGAAATGAGAGGTTAGAAACATCTAACTGCCACCAAGGAGAAAAAGAGAATGTCAGTGTGCACACCTCTGGGTTCTCTGTACACCTCCTGCCAAGGTAAAGGCCATGGACATACCTGGGCAGACACTCAGCCCTCTTCCCGGGAAGGGAACAGGCTTAAGAGAGATACTTTGAAGCCAGAGTTGGAGCCTGACTCACATTTCCAGACTTGAAGGGAAGGCTTGACAATCTTCTGGACATTCTGGACATGAGGATTAGAGAGAGCCAGATGGCTTGTTCTCAAACAGGAAACACCCAGAGGACTCTATACCCACTCACCAGATCAAGGGCAGTGCTGTCCTGGGAGTGGGAAGTGCAGCTTGGATCTCCTGCAACTGTCTTTACCATCAGCACCCCATACCACCAGCTCTGCTGGGAGGATGGGGTCCTGTTCAGAGCATCACAAAGGCCTCCCCGTCCCATGTCACGCTCCAGAGACTCTCTGAAGGAAGACTCCAGAAACCCCCAAATGGCTTCCCACTACATCCTCCCTGACATCATCCACTGGTCCCCTAAGGCCTGTCACAGCCTGGGAGGAAGATGCAAGAGGACCCATGAGCAGCTAGGTAAGCTGGCATCTCTCACAGAAGGTAGATGCAGCACCAGACCTGGTCTTGGGAGGGCTGCCAGGGGATAGGTCCAGTGCAGAATGTTCAGAGATGTAAGACAGTGGGAGAGAACAGTGGAGAGCTTGCCCTGATCAGGGCTGTTTCCAATCCCAGGCTGATTGGCCGCGCTCTACATTTCTAGTCACGGTACCCCATTTTGCTCTGCGAAATCTGTCATTCCTCTCCTGTCCCACTGTCTTTCCCAATGGTTCTTGACCCAAATGGAGCTGAATATGGTAAACACACATTTATGTGGCCCCAAGGAGAGGCCATCTCCTACATATTACTATCAATTAAACTTGATTTTTTTTTTCATTTTTACGGGTTGTAAGCTTAACAATCATCTTCTAAACTTCACATTTACATAGAGATGTGACCTCCTAGACTGAGACAAAAGGAACATGTCTGTTGAAAAGGCACAGCAACTGGAGAGCGGGGTTGGGGTGTGCCCACATGCCTGTACCCACACAGAGGAGAAAAGAGAGGGTGGAAGGGAGGGAGGGGAATACGAGGCCACAGAATGTGGCTAAGGCTTTTGGCCTTACTGCTCCCATCCCCTCGTCTGGGGGCTCCTGTAGGGTTGGATTAAATGTAAATGTTGTTCCATTCCTGCTGCTTGGCTCCACACACATCTGTGGTATCATGACTGCTCTGGCTACTAGGAACTTATCAAGATGCAGGGAAGGAAACACAGTCCTGAAGTTGGTGTTTCCTCACTCCAGTTATCAGTCACTTCTCACTGTAAAGTCAAGAATATGATTACTACTTCAGTTAAAAAAAAACCTTAATCCCCACCCAAGTATCCACCTGGCAGGCAAGTGGGCCCATCCCCAGGTCTTTGCCACTAACTCTGATTCATCATCCAAACAGTTACACCAGCACTGGGATAACTTGCAAAGATCAAACTATGCACACAGCCGAAAGGCAATGCCATCACCAGAAGAACGCCTTGAGTTGATTTCTTAAAACTACTTTCATTTATTTCTATGTGTGTGCCGTGTGTGCCTGGGTGCTCAGAGTCTAGAAGAGGGTTCCAGATCTCCTGCAGCTAGAGTTACAGGCAGTTGTGAGCTACCCAACATGGGGTACTAGGAACCGAACTCAGGTCCCTAGAAGAACGCAAGCTCTTTTAATTGCTAAGTCATTTTTTTTGTTGTTGTTTTGTTTTTGTTTTTGTTTTTTTGAGACAGGGTTTCTTTGTAGCTTTGCGCCTTTCCTGGAACTTACTTTGTAGACCAGGCTGGCCTCCAACTCACAGAGATCCACCTGGCTCTGCCTCCCGAGTACTGGGATTAAAGAAGTGCGCCACCACCGCCTGGTGCTACGGCATTTTTCTAATCCCTTGAATTAATTTCTTAATAATGTCTTACAAATAAATTAGCTTTGGCCACTGGAAAAAAATAACAGGCCCTGCAGGAGCTTCTAGATCCAAAGAATCTGGCCAGTGTAGGGGTCCTGGCCAGGAGTCCAGCTCAGACGAAAGTCACTTTGTCAAAGAGCCCTTGACTCCAATACCACATTCATTGTCTTTCCTCATAGGACATAACATCATTCAAGCTGTCCTATTTGTTTACTAGTCTGCTTGTCTATTGCTGTTCTTCCACCCCCATCCCCTCACACAGCATTATGTGTGAGTTCTGTCTAGGCACTGCTCTATTCCCAGAACCTATGGTCCATATGGGACCCATGGTTGACGCTCATTGGTTCTTGCTGGATATCAATGCCTTTCACCATCCCATCAGCCTTACAAGAAGTTCCATGTCTCCACTGCACAGAGGAGAAACTGGCCCTGCCTGACGCAACTTTGTAGGCAGGGGTTCTGAAACTAACACTGTCTTAGCTGAAGACAGACAGCAGAGCCCATCCATAGCTGATGAACAGGGGGGCCAAGATGTACACAGTCCCTGTTCCTTCCGCAGCACCTCTGGAAGCCAGAAAGAGGCTCTTGGATGGACAAGAGGCTATAGGAGCTACAGGACAGGGAGACAGTCGCAGCTGCAGGTGACAACAGCAACAGTGAAGCCTGAGTGGTTGGCTGCCCCTGTGGCTAGCAGAGGCTAGACCCCCCTTACATCCTAGTATCATAGCAACTGTAAATATGTGTTGACAGGCTGCAGCATCCATGACCTTAAACCATCTGCTGCCACAGTGTTCTGGCCCTTGAAACCCTTCGTAGGATGGGACCACAGGGGAGTTGGCAGGGCTGGCTCTCATGTTTCTTAAGCACTTAGGATAGAGAGGAGAGAAACACACAAGGTACAGATGGACTCTGGTTTCCGGGTACTCCAGCACTTGCCTGCTCCTGACCTCAGAAGCAGGACTGTGTGTCTTACCATGGCTACACCTGAGCTGCAGATCGCAGGAAGTACTTTTCTTGAGTCCTAGATGGGTGAGAGGAGCAGGAAATGGCGGCCTCAGAGAATGTGATGGTGACATCTTTTCTGAAGAAGAACATGGCCTTAGAGTAAAAACGCCCAAAGAAGCCATACACCATCTTCCTGTATAGCTGGCGCTGCAGTCCCACAGTATCCATTAATCTACCAGCAAGGTAAACCGGAGGAGCTGGGCACAAGGGTGCACATCCTGCTAATTATGGTAATTGCTATTTAATGATTTGTGTACATTTCTCAGACTGCAAGCTGTACACAGCTGCCTGGTGGATAAGGAATCAAGACTGGGGTTGCTGCTTTCATTTTTCTTTTTCACTAAAACATGCACTCATATATATGCGCGCGCGTGCATGTGCACGCGCGCGCGTGCACACACACACACACACACACACACACATTCACATATTCATTCAACAAACAAGTGGGAAACAAATAAAAGTAAGCCTAACCATCAGACACAGCAAAGTTGACTTCAGGATTTGGACCACTGGAGTTTGGAATCCAGCCCCCAAAGATCAGTAACAAAGTGACTTGTCCTCTGGCAGGGGATATCCCATGGCCTGAATAGGGGACCAGTTTGACGTAGAATTGGAGAGGTCCTCTGAAAAGGGAGAGAAAAACCACGGGAGTAAAGAGCGAGCCTCCAGGAAAACCCTAGGTCCAGAGACTTGAATACGACAGGGGTGGAAGCTGGTGTCGAGACCAGAATAGCTCATGGGGGCTTCCTCAGCCTTGGGAAGCTACGTGTACTTTCTGTGAAATGTCAAAGTGACCCAGATAGAAGGAATGAGTTGGAGCCTCCCGTGACACAGGGAGGCCCCAGCAGAGCTGTCACGGGTCCTGCCCCCTCCTCTCAGATACTCCTACAGCCTTTCTTCTTGGGGCAGGCATGGCCTGCCTCAGCCCCACATAGTCCCTAGGGCCCCTAACACTTGGAGACAGCAATCCAATTAAAATGCACAGGGGCTGGAGAGATGGCTTACCGCTCTTCTGAGAAGGTCTGAGTTTGGCTCTCAGGACCCTTATCTGGTGGCTCCCAACTGCCTAACGCCAGGGTGCAACCTCCTCCTCCTCTGGCCTTTGTGGGCAGCCACAGATGTGTGGCAAACATTCATATAGGCACATAAGACAATCAAAAATAAAGTACAGAGGGAGCAAACCCAAGAGAAAGAGAAGTATCTGTAAAATAGTCTGCCTAGAGGAGTGTGCAGAGGGCACAGAGTGGCAGTTGTGCCCCCTACTGAGTACCTGGCAGTGTCCCTGTGTCCCCAAGCCCTCCCACCCTCAGAATGGGGTCCAGGTATGGGGTGGGCCACAGACCAAAACAGCTCAGGAGGAGAGGGTGTTGAGTGGAGATGCATTCCAACAATGAGTCTTCAGAGCTGTGCTTGTGTCTTTACAAGCCTTTTCAAGGAATGGGAAGTCTATTCGGTCCCCTTCTTGTTCTGTGGCATGTTAAAAGCTCTGTCACCTGTCCTCACCAGACAAGGGGCACAGTTCCCATGCCCTTGTCCTCGCAACTTCCATGGTGTGATGTCAGCTGTCACAGGTCTAACAGAAGAGCCACCTCCCCAGACCTAGTCCTCAACATCCTACTGTCACAAAAGGGAACTCAAGTCTGAATGACCCCATCCTCAGACCCAGAGGAAGACAGATAGGCAGCCACTCCTGGCCTCCCTTCCTCCCTCTACTTCCTCAGCAAAGTCCTCCTCTGGACAATGAGCCTTGAGGCAGGAGCTCCATGTGTACCCAGGTGTGTGCAGCCTGTCCCCAGCACTATGTTTGACCCAGAGGCAGAGCTGAAGAAGGTGAGGATGGCTGGTGGGAGATGGGTAGGTGACATCTCTCCTTACCCTGCCCCACACCCTAGGGATAAGGGCAATTGATCTCAGTGTCTGTCCTTGGATCTATCTACCTCCGATCTTCTAAGAAGGAAGGTTCTTGCCCTGGAAGTGACTGTGTCTGTGGATTTGGTGCTGGTCACATCTGGCCCACGTGCTCCACGGTCACCTTGCTTAAAATCATTGTTTCAGTGTCTACAGAGTAAGATGTTTCTTCTGACTTGCTGTCACCTGTCAGGTCTGTAATTACACTTCACAGTTCTAACAAAAGCATCGTGCGCTCTGGAAGGGTAAAGACAGGCAAAGGCCCTGCAGATGGCCCCTTAACACTTTATGCATGCCATCCAGAGAATCAGGAGAGAACAGTTCTGTACCTGCCCAGCCGTGGGCCAATTATTCTAAGTGGCTTCTATCCACTGACACAGGCCCCGCCCCATGTCCCCCTGAGCTGTGCCCCTGAGCCCCTGCCATACACACTCACAGTGTCTGCACAGCAGAGCAGGAACATACATTTCCTCAGGCCCATGTCCCTAGCCGCTCTCTGCTAATTAAAACAGGATGTCAGTACTCATTCCTTAGGATGAGTTGAAGTCACGGTGATAGTGCCTCTCCCAGGGCTGTTTCAATTTGATTATGAAAAAGGGATGTGTGCTATTCTCTGTGCTCCTGAAGTCTCTTCACGCTGTCTGGATGAGCAAGGAACCTACGGATGGCAGCCGTCCCTGAGCTGGGTTCTCTCCGCCTTCATTTCTCAAATTCATTTACTAGGAGGTGCTCCTAGTACGGCCCAGGACCACTGTTCTCACTCTCTCTGCCATGGTTTGTATGTGGTTGGTCCTTCAGTGTTCCCATATTAGAAGTTTGGTCCCCAGTGTGGTATCCTGAGGAGTGATGGGACCTTTAAGAGGTAGAGGTGAGGAGTAATTAGGTCATTGGGGATTCTGCCATTGGAAGGGACTGAGAGATCTCACTGGAACCCAGTGAATTCTCAGCAGACATCCTTTATTTAAAAAAAGCAGGGTGAACCCCCTTCTCTCTGCCTGTTTTTGTCTCCCAATGTCTCCCAAACCACTCCTCCCAGTATGGTGGCTACAGTGCCCCTCCCAGAAGCCACTTTCTGCTTTCAGGCTCCCTCCCCAAACCATGAGCTAAGAAAACCTTCATTTATGCATTACTCAGTCTTGGGATTTTGTGATTGAAACAGAAAATGGACTACAACATCAAGACATATCTGATTCTATTAGTTGCTGCAATAGATATTTTCTGAGATCTTCTATGTATATTTTTAAAGCCGTGGTAATACACATTATGAAACTTTTATGTTGTGCTTATGTTTAAGTATGTAAGCTCAGCAGTGTTCCACACATTTGTATTATTGCTCAACCAGTATCCAGAATTCT
Organism: Onychomys torridus; assembly: GCF_903995425.1. Taxonomy (NCBI): domain Eukaryota; kingdom Metazoa; phylum Chordata; class Mammalia; order Rodentia; family Cricetidae; genus Onychomys; species Onychomys torridus. The sequence continues at coordinate 133,753,669 of NC_050445.1, forward strand.
CCGACCTTGAGAAACTGAAATTCTGTCTTCATTAAACATGAACTCACCACTCTCCCCCTATCTAGGCCCTTATAACTGCTCTTCTACTTTTATCTCTATGAAGTTGACTACTTGGGTACTTCATGCATTTAGCATAGTGTCTCCTGGGTTCACCACATCACACATGGACTTACTTCTCTTTAGAATCTGACTAATACCTGTTGTAGTAACACATTGTATGTATACAATGATTTGCTCACCCATTTCCTTGTCTGTGGACATTTGGAGCATTTTTACCCTTGGCATGTTGTGAATGATGATGCCGTGATCAATGATATCTCGGAGACCATAATTTCTATTATTTTAGCAATATATAGAGAAATTCCTATTTTTATTTTATTTTATTTCTAAATCCATCATACTGTTTTCTGTAGTAGCTGTACCATTATACATTTCCACCAGAAATACACAAGGAATCCAGTTTCTCCACATCTTAGTCACCTTGGTTTTCTATTTTTTTGTTTGGGTTTGGTTTTTAAAGAGTAGTCCTCTTAGTTTTCTATTTTTTTGTTTGGGTTTGGTTTTTAAAGAGTAGTCCTCTTAGTAGATGTGAAAATGATGCCTTTTTTCTTTTCTGCTTTGAATACTATGCCGGGCATTTGGTTTGAATAATCTCATTTAACCCACAAAATCAAATTGGCCGTCAGCTAGCCATAGCTACCTTCTCCCCTGTGACACTGGCTGTCTTTCTGTGCATATATGCTTTCTCCCAGAGCACACCAGCTGGCACAGTACATGTATACATACTCACGTGGGATACACTGAGGCTCTGACACAGCGACACATCATTTTCTGTGGGTGAACTAAAGAGCTAAAGCATGTCTCTGGGGCCTTGAGGGTCTCTAAAGCTTGGTGGTCACACACATGCCACTCTCCTGAGCCTGAGATCAAACCTCTTTAGCCAAGACCACCAAGGCTTTCTAAAGCAAACTCTTGAGCAGTGACCAGCCCTAACTGAAGTGGGCACACTTCTATGGTGCACAAGGCAGATGTCTTGAAGGCCTGTGCTGTCCGGGCCTGGGTCTGCACATAGCAGATGCATCACAAACATCTCCTACCTTTACAAGAACAGTAAAGAGCTCTCAACATTTACCACCTGCCCTACACACTACACATACCAATTCCCTCTCAGAGAAGCCTGGTGGAACAGACACATTTAGCCGCAGCTTATGAATGAGGAAACGGAGATCTCAGAGAAGCCCTTTCTCCTGAGGATACACAGCTAAGTGGCATCAAAGACAGAAGCTGACTAAGCTGTTCTTAACTGTTCTGCTCTACCATCTCTGTGGCTATATCAGCTTTAGATGTCTGCCCCACATTGGCAGACAACAATGACAAACACGAACAGTACTGTCTTCTGGCACTGAGACTGTTGTACTGAGTGTTATACTGAGGTTGATGATAGAAGGCCCAGGAGAATCTCAACACCGGATCAATACAACACCCACCTTTCTGTTGTCATTTTGCCCCATGAGGATGGTATTTTCCCATGGTATTTGCCCCATGAGGTGATATCGAGAGACTTTGGCCAAACACCCATGCCTCCTTAGAGTACTTTATTTTGGGGAGATCTAAGTAAACATCCCCCAAGACTCTGTTTTGGGGCAGAGAAGCAAGAATTTATTGATTACAACTCAAACCTAATGAACTGATCATATCTTTGCTTGGTCAGCTCTATCTGCACTTAAAAACAAAGGCTTGAACTGGATCTTTATGCAATCAGCTGGTCTTCCTCTCTCAAGCTTCTTTCTCCAGGTCCATGGTGGAGGATACAGGGTGGCTGGAGGAAACGGTTAGCTTTAGGCCCCATGCTAGAGGCACAGGGCACAGAGGCACAGGGCACAGGGCACAGAGGCCCGTCTTTCTTTCTTTCCTTAATGAAAAGTAACTATAGCCTGAAGGGCTTCGAGAGCTCATTGACAACCCTTCCTAGCCAAGAAAGGCCAGTTGCCAGAAGGAAAAGCAGTCCACAAGTTTGTGCCATATTCCCCCAGGCATCCGTCAGTCTAGCTAAGGGAGACTGGCCTTCTGTCATAAATTCAATCACAAGCACTCAGTTCTCCCTCTTGGCTTATCGCATAGACAGAAAGCAGGAGTTCTCTGTCAGGAGCATATCAGGGAGTCACACTTCCCCAAGTCCTCTGAATACAGAGGGGAAGGCCATTCCTGCTCTACTAAAGACCTCAGAAGTTCTAAGAAAGCTCTCTGTGCAGGAGAAGGTGGAGGATCTGCATCTTCTTCTCTAACACCCTTCAGAATGTGGATGGTGGTCATTGGGGGGCTAATGGGAAGGTGATAAGGTGAGGCATCAAGAAAGAGATGGAACTGTGTGAATTTTGACAAGTCACAACCTCTACATTTCTTCTAAAGGTAAGATGGCAGGGCTGAGGGTAGAGTGATCCTTTCTGCACTTTTCCTGTGTGGGAAAAACAGTTAGTGTCTACTAACAGTCACTGGAGTAATGTCACTTTCTACAACAATATAGCCACAGGGGACAAAGTGGGAAGAAGGTATTCATGGGGAAGGAAGTGGGTACCAGAGGATAACTGGGGCTGACTATCAGCATAATACTTTGTTCACATATATGAAACTGTCAAAACTTTAAAGTTCCTATTTTAAAATATCAAGTATTACATGACGGTAATTCCAGCACTTGGGGAAGTGGAGGCAAGAGGACCAGCAGTTCAAGGCCAGCCTGGGATACAAGATATCTGTTTTAAAAGAGAGGGACAGAAGGAGAAAGAGGTTGTTAAGCTGGACTTGATGTATTTACAAAAGCCCCTCTGCTGTTTTTAAAATGTCTTGTTCTCATCATGGTAGACGATGCTTTAGCGACTTTTCTTATCACTGTGACCAAACACAAGACTAAAACCAAGAGAGAAAGAGTTAGTGTTTTCCCCAGAGAAACGCATCTACAGTGGTGGGAAGGCACGGTGACAGAAGCATTTGATGTGTGACAACAACCAGGAAGTAGTGAAAGGGGAAAGGCAGCGTTCGCCCGGCTGTCTCTCTCCCCTGCCTTAGACTCAGTGTGGGATGGCAGCCCAAGGGACAGTGCCACCCATGTTCAGGCCCCCCTCCTCAGTTAATCCTCCTGGGAAATGGCCTCACAGGCACACTCCCAGGTGCATCTCCTAGGTGATTCCAAATCCAGCCCAGCTGACAGAGAATATTAACCATCAAAGACAGTACTGATATAGTTTGTATAGTGTTGATAAACAGCTGCATATACTAACAGTGCTTCCAGGACAGGAGTCAGGTGGGGCTACAGTCTCAGAAGATGCTGGCTCCTTGGAGCAGGCAGTGGCAGGAGATGACATATCAATAAGGATTCTCAACTCTGACAGATATTCCCAAGGCATGGAAAGAGGGGGAAGAAGGATGAGGGCAGAGCTCAGCAGCAGGATGCTAGCCTAGCATGCATGAAAACCTGTTTTCAAACCCTAGTACCCCAAAGGTGTGTGTGGGGGGGTGTAGAAAGATCAGGAACCTGCAGAAAGTTGGTATCCATAGCTGCAAACCCTGCGCTCACAGAGCTGCAGCTTCAAGAGGAGAGCTACTGATTCTTCTCTGCTTCCACAGCACGGGAAGAACAGGAGATGTGTAATGGGGCTGCCCCGATGGTAATTATTTCCTTATCAGACAAGGAGGTGATAGATCATCTCAGAGGAGACGCCTTAATTGAAAAAGTGCCAGTAGATAAAAAGCAGTAAGAACCTTTTCAGCCAAAAGTACAGTTCGCTCAGCCCTGAGTGCTGCTGGCTTTCCCATCAGGCCCCTCTCCTAAGGGAGCCAGTGCATTTTCATAATTGGAGACAAAGAGCCTGCCTTCTTTAAAGTCAGGGAACACACTCCTTGATGGACTAAGGAACCAATAAAAGCAATTGTCATTCCAAACGGCCACGTATTTCACTTTTCCTGGTTACAGGAGTTGTCTTTAGAGGGGAGAATTGTCCAGGTCCTTACTTCTCTGTCCAAAGACATTCAAGCTGGGTCCAGAAGGCTCTGGGAGAAATCTAGCTCAAAGAATATGGGCTCCCTCTTCACCCTCCAGAGCTGAGCGAAGCCAACTGACTTCCAGCACCCTGTGGCAGTTACAGTCAGTATTGGTCAATTTTTATCTGGAGTGTCCCCCAAAGGCCACGTGCTGAGCCTTGGTCCCCAAAGTGGGACTATTAGGAGGTATGATATTTTGAATAAGAATGGTCCTCATAGGCTCACTTGAGAGCTATTTGAGAAGGATGAGGAGGTGTGGCCTTGTTGGAGTAAGTGTGGTCTTGTTGGAGGAAGTATGCCACTGGGAGGTAGGCTTTGGGATTTCAAAAGCTCATGCCCAGCCCAGGTTCTCTCTGTTTGTGGATCAGGATGTAGCTCTCAGCTACTGCTCCAGTGCCTGCCTGCATGCAGCCTTGCTCCCTGGCCATGATAATAATGAACTAACCCTCTGAAACTATAAGCAAGCACCAAATTAAATGCTTCATTTTATAGGAGTTGCCATGGTCACGGTGTCTCTTCACAGCAATAGAACACTGATTGAGACAGGAGGTGACGGACTCCTCAGGGTGGGAACTGATGAGGAGATAGGTCCCTGGAGGCTTGCTTTTGAAGGGAATGCTGGAATCCCAATCTTTTCTTCTCCTTTTCTCTTTGTTTCCTAGGTCATTTGATGATTTCTTTTCCTTGCCACAAAACATTTCAGAGGTGATATTTTGCCAGAGGCCCATGTAATTGGACTACTGTATAGTGTACCAGATCCTTCAAACTTTGGACCTTTTCGCTTTATGAGCCATTTGCTTCAGGAGCTTTGTTACAGTGATAGAAAACTGACAAGGTGTATATCACCGTTCACTCAGCTTTTTTTTTATAGTCCCTTAAGAGTCACCACTCTAAAGATACAGGGGCATGTGGAATGTTGTTCAGCTCAAAGGGTGTGGCTTTCAGGTATCTTCCATCCATGTTCCTGAAACATTCTGGCACTGCATGAAACAGTTCCCAGGGAGCCACAACGCCCGCCACCCTCTTACAGAATATGGGAGGAGAGAGATTCTGATCGTTTACATAATCCTAAAGAACCTTTACTGCCTGAATACTCTGCCTTTTAGTTTAGGAGGTGAACTATATGTCACTTAAAATTAACCATGTTAACCATTTTTAAGTTTGCAGCTCAGTGACATTAAACACACTCACACTGTCACTTCTGAATGCCATCGTGAACTTAAAATTTACCTCCAGAGGCTATTTCTGGTTGTATCAGCCAAGTACTAGATGCCATGGTTTTCTTTCCCTGCCCACCATGGACAGGACTGCTCTTGCCCATGTGCACATTTGCATTCCTGGTTAGGTAAGCTTCCAGCAAATCGCTAAAGTGCTCTGGGCCTGTGATTGGTTCCATATGAACATATGATGAACAGCCATGCTTCTGGTACACTGGCTGCTGTGTGCTGTGGTATGGGGCATCTTGGAACCCCTCTTCTTAGGCTAGGACTGCGGACTACCAAGGTAAGTGGGTCAGCTCAGGTCCTGTGACACGTGTTTTTTTTTTTTTTTTTTTTTTGGTTTTTTTTTTCTTTTTTAGAAGGTAAAAGTAGGGGATAGTGGTAATCAACGGTTCCTTCAGCCTCCAGTTGCTCTGCTCATCTTGGTGTTCATGCAAACAGTTCGTTGTAGGCTTGAAAGCCTGGAGAATACAGGGCAGCTTTAATTGATTCTAGTACATGCCTTGCAATGTTTACATTCCAAATTACCTTTGAGTCAGAAGTATGCAGCCCAGAACCACAGTTTAGGGCAATAAAATTCCACTGGCCACTGCTTCTAGCATCTGGAAGTCATTAGCTGAAAGAGCCCAAGTTTGCTATTTGGTACAGTTAGCTACACTTCAGGATAGAAGCGTACTATGGGCTCCCCCTGAGCTGCCAATACAGACTGTCTTCTGAGCAATGCTGATGTCCTAGATGCTGAGCAAAGAAACCTGGAGAAAACAACCACTGTGCTTATAATCAGGATCAGTTTCCTAAAAGTTTTATACTTTGTTCCAGACCCAGCCCTGAGTCTGCTGAAGAGGAATGGGGTGAGTTTTCCCTGTCATTTCCCAAGCCTGCTGGACCTGTGGTACATCTCACAGCCTAGAACAGAGGACCACACTGAAGGAAAAGGAGGGCCTGTGAGCAGAGAGACTCAGATTCCACTCTGTCCATTCTTCTGCATTTGGACAGAGCTCCATATCACCACCACAGGCTTGCGGTTGCCTTCTCTATCATTTCCCTCTTCAAATCTCAGGAAATCCAGGTTGATAGGAAAAATACTTACCATTTGCTCCTTTGGAAGTCAAATTTCCAAATGACTCAACAATACTGGAGGGCTTACAACATCTCTGAACAAATCGAAACGCTATGAAAATCCCATTATTTGTCAATGTCATGTTCCTCCTGCTCGTGAGAAAGCCAGTTGTATTTGTTGATGATATATTTCAAGAATTCTACGTTCTCAACAATCTGAGGGTGGGGATAGAATGCCTCCCCGTTTTCCAGTTAAAGAAACAGAGGGAGTGAGTGCAGACACCTTTATTAAGCAGACAAGGGTTGAGGCCTGTTCCTTAACTCATAAAATGATACCACAGCTTATCTGGTGGGTTGCCATGCCTGTGGCAGGCCTCTGTATACAAGGTGCTCCACACACAGCAGCCAGATAGTGAGACAAGTTGTTCTATGAACCAAGCAACAAGAGGTGAACTCAGACCTATGGACTCCTAGGTCACCATGTCTCAAACCATATATGTGCTAGATTTTCCAGAATGGTTCCTGCTGAAACTAGGGAGTAGATACTCAGAGCTTTGGAACTCTCCAGAAGCTCCTGAGGCTCCTGAGCGGTCTATGGATCTCAGCTCTTCTCTCCATATGCTTTTGCTATATTCACCCATTTCCCTTGCCATCAGTACTCAACCCTAGGAGCTACAGGCCCATGCAATGTTTCTCCAGGGCATCTTTAGAGTCCACATAAAAATACAGACAGCCTTGGACTTTTTGTGCCTGGCATACTTCATCAAACACAGTGCCCTCCAGGTTTGCTCACGTTGTCATAAACAGCAGAATTTGCTTCTCTAAAGCTAAACAGTAAATATTCTGCCTATATATAAACGTCACATTCTCTTCACCCATTCATCTCTTAACAGGCTCGGTATTAGTTCCACACTTGGGCTATTGGCACTAATGCTGCAATGAACATGGGAGTACTGACATCTCTGGATGATTCTGTCTTAATGTCCTTTGGACATGCACTCCAACATGTTGTGTCTTCCATTTTTAATTTTCTAATTTTCCAATGCACTTCTGTAGTAGTTTCCATAATAGATATGCAAATTTACATTTTTAGCAGTATACAAGGATTCTATATTTGCCACACTCTCACCAACATTTGTTATAGCTTTTCAGGGTTGTTTTTGTTGTTTTTTGTATTTATTTTTGCGATTATTTTCATTGTTTTTGGGAACAAACACCCTAACAAGCACGAAATGATAGCACTATGTGATGGTGATTTGTCTTTCTGTGGTGATAAGTGATGGAGATCACCTTTCGCTCTTCCTGTTGGCTGTGTGCATACTTCATCAGAAAAATGGCCATTCAGGCCTGTCTTAGTTTCCTTTCCCATCTCTATGATAAAACACTGAAAAAAATCAACTTAAGGAAGAAAGGGGGATATTTTGGTTCACAGCTCAAGGTATAGTCCATTATGGCAGGGAAGTCAGTCAAGACAGTGGGAACTTGAAGCATCTGGTCACATAACGTCCATGGTAAAGAAGCAGAGAGTATCGGATATATGAGCTCAGCCAGTTTTCTCCATTTTACGTAGCTCAGGATCCCTTCCAAGGGAATGGCACCACTCATTGTGAGCAGGGTGGTGCCACTTAATACAATTGACTGTATCAATTAATACAATCAAAATAATCCCCAAAGCCTCGCCCAGAAGCCCATCTCCCAGGTAGTTCTAGATTCCACTGAATTTACATAAATCATTTTAAGGCCTTTAGCTCATTTTTAATCTGACTATGAGCATAAACAGACAAAACACTCTTTAAGAAGAACAAAGCTGGAAGCCCCACCACTCTTGATGTTTAACTGTGTTTAAAGCCAAAGCAACCCACGCAGCATGGCAGTGATGGCAGAGTAGGCACACAGAGACAGGAGAGGGAGTGCAGAAAAGCAGCAGTGTGCTGGGCTCTGACGGCAATGACCAGACACGGAGGGCAGAACGGGTAGTCTCTCCCATGGGAGCTGGAGACCCACAGTCAGGAGAAGGAAAGGGGACATTGACATTAAAGGCCTCAATGTAAAACAAAAGCTGTAAAACTCCTAGAAGAAAGCCTAAGAAAAAGGCTCTTTAACATTGGCCTTGGCAATGATCTTTTAGATATGGCTCTAAAATGAAAGGAAACAAGAGCAAAAATACACCAGGGAGATTACATCAGCTTAGGGGAGGTTCTATACCTTCCCTACCTTTGTACCTGAAAGGTCAGTCTATGAAATTAGAGAAAATATTTGTAAAGCACATATCTCACAAAGGTTTAATATTCTAAATATGTGAGGAACTTGGAGAACTCAATAGCCAGAAACCAAATGAATGTTTTCAATGATCATCAGAGTGATGCCACTGTGCCACATGCCATCCTCACTTGACAAGCAAGATGCCTAGCTCCTCTCTCCAGCCAACCTGGGCAATCATGGGCCTGAGTTTTCATCCTTATATTCTAGCAGGTGGTGTTTAATGGTTACTATAATCATAAAGTCTGGGCATGGCAGCTTCTTCCAGAGAGTAGCTGCACCAAAGCCATAGGACTGGCAAGAGGGTGTGATCACCATAGATGCAGATTCACAGGCCTCCTGAAATGAGCGGTAACCCTTGGAGACACAGTCAAGGTTCTTCCCTTGAAAAAGATCCACTCTAAGGGGTCTGGGCGGCTCCATGGCTTCTATTTCCAGACTTCACTTTTCAGAGTCTGCAACAGTGGGCAATATCGATCTTCAGAATTAGAACATAAAGTGAACTAAAGCAAGAGAGGATTGCACCCCTTGTTCTAGAAAATAGACTATGCATGTTCATATACACTAGAGAGCAGGTAAAGCCCCTCAGGGGTCCAGCTTCAGCAGCAGTCATTTCAGAGCCACTGAAGGATGAATAATCTTTCCCAGGTGATGTCCCTGGATCCACCCCTTATGGCTCTGGTCCTTCGCGATGGATGGTTCTATAAATTTTAGGGCATACCCTTGGTGGTTCTGATTCACAGTAAACTCTAACGAAGGAAGTTCAAAGCCACTATCTCCACCCAGCACCTCTGCAGGGGCAGAGCTCTGTAGCCAACCCCCCCCCACACACACACACAAATGCCAGGAGGTAGGCATCTGTGCTTAAACCCAGCTCTGCAGCTTTGAGAGGCTGTGGGTCCTGCACAAGTCCTTGAGCAGCATGGAGCCTTAATTCACCTCAAATGCCAAACAAAAGAATTAAGCTAAATCAGCTGCTTGAAGATTTTCTTTGAGCAATCAAATCATTTTCCCAAAGGAGCATACTCAGAGCCTGCGTGAAGGAGAGAGGATAGAGTGGAGCAGCCTGGACACACAGGTGAAAGGCCTTCCTCTGAGCCACCTGCATATACCCCAGGATGGGAGGAAAGGAAAGACGCCATGCTCAAGGGTAGACGTGAAGGGCTGCTGGCAGAAGGGTGGCTCCTAGGTTCAACTGAGTGCAGGGTGGCCAGGGCAGCCCGGACTTTCTCTACATCTAGTCACTGGGCAACAGCCACTATTTAGAGGCCCGTCCCTGCAGCAGTGCAAACAGACCTTGAAAACCCTCTTCACTGCACGTGAGATAAGGGAAGGAAGGGCTTCTGCTTCATTGACCAAGCTTGGATTTGCTCTCCCACCAAAGCACATCTGTGCAGTAATGGCCTTGATAAGTCCTGTGGCAAGCGAATCTGTGTTCAGCCTGTTTTTAAGCCAGCAAGCCTACAAGTGTTGTTTGTTTTTAGATGAGAAGACCTTTCCACAATTAAAATCTACCCAGAGTTCTCTGGGAGACCATTTATGATATACAGATCTATAGTTTCAGATATGCTGAGAATGTGACTGTGGGAAAATAAGGAGATTTTGAGGGTGTAGAGGTAGGGAGAGCAAAATGATTATTTTGGGGGTTCTCTCTCCTTTCAGTTTTATATTCTACAGGATCAAAGGTCAACAGGAATTAACTTTATCACTATGTAAGTCCTGAGACCCAAGCTAGTTATGTATGAGGACTCCCCAAGATTGTTGGAGCCCACAGGTACTGCTGTGGCAGCCAGAAGACCCTCTTGTCATGTTCTTCTGGGATGTTCACTGCTATCCCTGAGGGTACCATGCAGGCTGCAAGGGATCCCTGTCTGCCCATTCAGAGCTTGCTTCCCTGGACCGGAGGCTGAGGAACTCATCCCTGTAGAACGTAACCATGGTGTATGGAAGGTCTAACACCCCATTCACAGCCTAGTCACTTGACATGCAGCGCAGTGAGTCCTTTATGGAAAGACACACAATTAAGGACACAGACCTAGAATGAGACTGCCTAGGTCCAAACCTAATTGCTGCTCCATCCAAGGTAATATAATTTCCAGAAATGTCCTTAACCTCTTGGTTCCTTGATTTCTTCTACTGGAAAACAGGGAAGGACAATATGAGGAGAAAATTAGCTAGCATAAGCAACATGCTTAAAATAGTGCCTGAGGCATAATGAATGTTAGAAAGACATCTGTATTATTAGCATTATCCCCAACCGTGCCTGCCAGAAGTCAGGGGGGGATTTCATAAGGGACGCAGATGGGCTGACGGAGTGTCTGAATCTCCATGAATGCACCTAGTGGAACAAGAGCTAGGATGATGGAGAGCATGGACAAGGTGTGCCCAGTTGGGGTGGGGCTAATGAGGCACACTGTCATATGGGAAGGGAGATCTGTCAGGAGCTGGGAAACTACCGTGAAACAAAGCAACCTTCGCTTCAAGACCAGAGACAAGTCCCTGAACCTCCCTGAGCCTTAGCTTCCTCCTGGGTAAAATGATGAAGTTAATGAAGTGGCCTCAGAGTCCCTCCAAAGCTGCAGGGTACAGGGAGTGGCTGGGGGTAGCAGAAAGGACCAGATGGAGTAGAGAAATATGCCTGCAGTGCATACACTCGCATGGTGTTAGGGTGGCTGGATGCCTCCTGAGGTGTCTCTGCCAAGCACTTCTCTAGGTAGCTCAGGGTGGTGCCAACACTGGGGCAGATTTCCTGCACACACAACACAGCTTCCATGTGTCCACTGAGTAGCTGTTCAACGGGAGAACAGCTGCCTGTTCCACTCAAGAATAAGGCTCTGCAGAGGCAAGGCTCCTGGATGCAGCCACTTTTTTAGTGTGGCTTATTTGCCTGGGCCAGGTGCCGTACTATGCAAACTTTGCCTTCACTCTGCATTTCAGGGTATGGGGCACTTTTAGAACTAGTGGTCAGTGCAGGCAGAAGGATCGTTCTCGAGGATGACTGAATGTGCCTGGAGCCCTCCAGGAAATTGCTGAGGAGTTTGGACTCAATATGTCCTCTGTCCCTTCATAAAGGGAGAGGGAGGTAGAAGCTGCCTTCCCAGAACTTGGTCACAAGAAATGGCATTGCCTCGCCCAGCTCTGGGGTTGATTGAGCCCTGCCTATGGGCTTGAACTGTTCAGCATTGGGAACACTACACAGTACAGTAGTCAGATAACCTGCTCCTAGGGATCTTTCTGTAGTGCTGGGCTAATGTATTGAACAAACATGGGTTTTGTTATTGCAAACTGCCACTTTACAAGGGCACCACCTGCTTGTCCAGAGAGGTCTGTAGTTCCAGACTCCCCTAGGCCAGGTTACTCTCCAGACATCTAGAGCTTTCTCAGTTCCCCAGCACCATTTCATACACACATGCTTGGCAGCACATGAATATACATGCTCTGGCTGGCAGCTCAGCAGACCCACCCCTTCACTTTCCACTTCCCACTGGAGTTCTGAGCCCTCACAGACATCTCTCACCTGTCCTTGTCTGAACTCTAAGAGTGCCCTGACAGAAATGACAAACTGCCTCCCCCTCCTGCTCCCTAGCAGTGAGGGAGGCCAAGCTACCCCGCCCCTACACCTCACCTGCTTGGCTAAGGAGACACATTTCCCTATGTGGGAGAAGCGGCTCTGCAGAAAGCCCCCTCAACTTCTACCCAGAGTACAGGAAAAGCAGGAAGCAGGTAGGAGTGGGGCAGTAGAGCCTAGCTCTCCCCCAGAGAGGCTCACTCGCCAAACCTGGGAGAATCACACTGGTTTCCAAGGCCTCCTTTAGCCCACAGATACCTTGGCCGCAATTAGACTTAGGGCCTCTCTGTGGTATGGCCACCTAACCTGTGTGGAGACAGAAACACGGGCAGACTCTCCTATGGCCACCAGCACCCTGCATTTACATCCTAAAGTCCCAGCACCGTGACCTGTGACTAAGAGGCAAGGTTCATAGGGAGGTAATTAAGTTAAAATGAGGTCGTTAGGGTAGGTCTATCCAATATTGCTGTGTCCTTCTCAAAGAAGAGCTTAGACATTGACAGACACATAGAATGAAGGTGACAAAAAGACACAAATGGAGCAGCCTGAGAAGAAACCAACCAGGCCTTAGACTTCTGGCCCTAGAGCCGTGGGAAAATCAACTTCAGTTAAGTGACATGGCTTTTAGTATGTTGTTCTCGCACCCCCAACAAACTAATTCTCAAGGCAATAGAATGTTAGTCCTAACACTCAACCCTGTCACCTCTGAGGCAGACTATAGTCCCCACAAGTTAATGCTCACAATTCTCACACCAGATGCCTGTCTCCATCCCTGGCTAGAGAAGACTAAGAGAGATTGGGAGCAGGGCATCAAGCCCAGGCAGAAGGTTCTTGGAGATGGTCCCCACACAGTAGTGTTCCCAACACCAGACCTGTTGCCTTGCGGCACAAAGAGCCAGCTCTGTGGCTTCATCTGTGGCTGTCCGTCTCTGCATTATGATGCTGTTCTATACCTATGAAGCCCTTAGGGATGGAATGAGTTCTTCTCTTCTGTGGAGGCACCAGAATCCAGCCCAAGCACTTAGCCTACATCCTGGCACCGAGGGAGAGCTGCTCTGCTTGGCGACCCTAAATTAAAAGCAAAAGGCTGAGAAACCAAACAGACCAAAATACCATTCTTCTCACGAGGGAATATTTACTGAATAGTTTATATATACTGAATGAATCTTATGTAAGAGTCAACATGTTCAAAGCACTAAAAATAGGTCGGGATACATTCTGGGGAAGAAGCTAATGGTGTATTTAACCCTTCTGAAGAACATGTAGACATGCCAAAGAAGGGAAGTAGCCATTCCTTATCTGCATGCACTTCCCATCCTCCACTACCAATGGCTTGCTAGGGGACCTCAAAGGGTAGATCAAAGGCACAGGAAGAGTAGCCACAGCCAGCAAGGCAGAGGTGTCCTCAGGCTTGCATGAGTTAGGGCCACTGGGGAGAAACTTCTAGGAATAGTAACTGGGGGAAGAAACGGAGAGTGTGTTTGGCCTTTGATTCTTGGCAAGAGGATAGACTAAAGCTGGTGGAGGGGAGGCCTTCAGAGAGGAGACATGGCTGAGCAGTCTTGGAGTTACACTGAGCCTTGAAGATACACACTCTAACTCCACGACCAGGAGTTCCCAGGACACAGCCCAGGACCGGTGTTCTAGTAAGACAGCCACAAAAGAAGGCACACAATAGGAACTCAGTGTGTGCTCCCCAAGTGCAATGGTGGTCAGACCTCAGTCCGTAAACACTAGCTGTGCTGGTCATTCACTCATAACTCGACACAAACCTAGACAGACCAAGGAAGGAGGAGTCTCACCTGAGAAGCTGCCACCATCAGACTGGCCTGTAGGCCTGCCTGCTGGCATTTTCTTGACTGCTAGTTGAGATGGGTGGGCCCAGGTAGTCCTGGACTGTGTAAGCAAGCAGGGTGAGAAGGCAAGGGGAAACAACCCAGTAAGCAGCATTGCTCCGTGTTCCTGCTCACTCACTGCCTCCAGCCTTCCGCCTGAGCCCGTCCTCACGTCCCTTTGTGACAGGCTTCACTAAACCGTTCCTCCCCAGGGTCGCTTTTGGTCATGGTGTTTATCACGGCTCCAGAAAGCTAACTAGGACACTAGTCACTCACAGCACCACCTAGTCTCAAAAGCAAGATCTGTTGCCAGAAATCTAAACATGCGTGAGTAGACCAAAGTTTTCAAACTTTCCTGATAAATCCGCTGGATTATACTCTGTTTGTAAAGTAACTGACCCAGAAACACGGCCTCTCAGTTACGTCGGTCACTCACTTCTCTTACTGCAGTGCCTACCCCCAGGACCCCAATTCATTCTAAATTTCAGCTGATGAGTCACCAAGCAATATGAAAGCAGACCTGGGACCTAGGGCTCCTGAACATGCCAAGGACAGGCTTGGGCTCTCTCTAGCAGGCAGGGCCTGCATTCGACAGGTTCGGGGTAGGTGATTCTCTACTCCGCTTTGCTCTGCAGGATCCTCTACTGCAGTGGCTCAGAAAAATGCATTGGTGCTGTGAACATAGGGCCTTGGTTAAACGCTGGAGGGATGATGTGGGCCCTTTCCTGGGACTCTTCACTCCATCTTTCAGTCTGCTTTGAGCATCTCTGTAGCTCTCATGGAGAGAGAAGGGGCTGCAGCTTGTCTCTGGCTCCCATGAGCGTAAGAACATGCCTATTTCCTGAGCTGGAGCAAATCATGGACCCGGAACTGTGGGAAATTCTGCTTTGGCCTCTGTTCAGTGGCTGACCCCAAATGAAGATCATGCCTGATAATAAAATCTAAGGAATAAAGCCTAACAAGTTTCTAAAAATCTGAGGACCAGAAGGCTTTGAAGACCTACAGATAGGTAAGCAGGATAAAGAGCTGGTCTTCTAGGAAAGGGCTTTTACTGATCCCTGAATACTGATACAGAAGATGAAGGCCACCTAATCTTCTGTCCCATACCCCAGCTGCCAGCCCTAGATCTAAGCACCTCCCTGAGACAGTGTTCTTGAGAATGTTAGATACCACAGTGTCTTGAATAGACCCAGCTCGAAACTGGCTCATAAAAAGCAACAGATGCAGCTGGGCAGCGGTGGCGCCCGCCTTTAATCCCAGCACTCGGGAGGCAGAGCCAGGTGGATCTCTGTGAGTTCAAGACCAGCCTGGTTTACAGAGCAAGATCCAGGACAGGCACCAAAACTACACAGAGAAACCCTGTCTTGAAAACAATTTTTAAAAAGGAACAGATGCACATACCCATGGACTGTGGCAGATGGCAGGAGGCCACAGACCTGAGACCCCAGAACTAGTGTCTGTGCAGCCCCAAGGTGACCCATGGTAGCCTACACCATCACAGGTAGCCTGGGTGCTCACTACTCCCCATAACTACTGTTACTCTTGTCCCAGGCTACTGCCCTGAGACCTTTCCTTAGCCGCCACTGACTGTGTACTTCTGTTCCTCCCCACTCTCTCTCCAGGGTCCTTCTCTAGCCATCTTTAGAACTCAGTCAGTTCCCATCTTTAAGTTCTTCAGCTCAGGATGGCCCCAGTGACATATTAAGCACATAACTACACATCCTTTTCTTCTCCTTTCTTTAGGGTGCTGACTGTGCTCCCAGATCAGACTACCAAGGTCTGAAAGAGGTGAAGCTCCCTGTAATCTGTGGTACCAGTAGCTCAAACCTGTATAAACAGAGGGCACTCAATAAAGACATGTTAACTAAATTATTGCGATGGCGATTGGGACCTGGCTATTTTTTCAAGGAAGGCTTTTATTGCTAACAGGTATGTCTTCAACCTGACACATACAAACTTATTCCAGCTCTCCCTATGGAAGCTTTTGGTTCAAATTCAAGTTAAAAACAATTTACCACCTCCCACCCCTACCGCCGCCTGCCCTCTGTGCCTCTAGGTGTGCCTCAGGCTTCAAGGCCAGAATTACTTATTCCAACTCTTAAACCCTGTGAGTTCCTCCTCTCGCCTGTCAACTCCATTTGAATCACACTTTGACTATGATGGTAATAGGATACGGTGTGCACATGGAATATCTACGATGCACAGAAATCCTGTGGGCCTTACCTCCTTTACTTCTTGAAACATTTTTGTGAGACAAGTACCACTGAGGCATCTACTTAATGAAAGATGAGTCCAAAGCTCAAAGAGGTTGTATGCTTTGTCCTGGTCCCCCAACACTCATCAGCATGGACCTGATGGACCTCAGAGCCACTCAGTGACCAAAGGGAAAGATATAAAATGTTTCTCCCTGCAAATGAGGATTGTGTCTTCCCCTGCTGTGTTTGGGAATCTGTGGGTTCTCCGGGCAGTTTAGTATAATGACAGTTCTAGCAATAGTGATAACCTTTTTCTTGTCTATCTCAGGGTGCAGTGGCGGGCAGGGGGGGTCTTTCAAAAGATCACTGGGTGATTCTAAGGGTCATTTGAGATCACAGAGACCTGACCTTTCATGAATGCCCACTCACTGCCCACAGCACTCAAGTCGGTAGTCAGTACATGTTCCCAGTAGACAACAGCAAACCTTTGACTGCGGCGCTGACCCTCTTTCCTCCCCCAAACCAAATTCCCTTTAGTTTAGTAGAACTCAACAATGGCTGCACTTTAGGGACAATCCAAGGACATTAAAAAGCAACCAATGATGGTGGTGGTGGTGGTGATGGTAAAAATAAAACAAAATAAAATAAAGCCCTGATATTTGGGGAAGGTGAACAGAACAAAGAAAGATGCGGGCCCTGGGTCACAATGTTTGTATTTTCAAAGGTCCACAGTGAGTCCACAGTGTGGCTTATAACCCTGTCCTTTTTAGGATCAAAGACTGGACATTCAGTGTCGGCCTTTGAAACTTCCTTTCCCACATTAACACAGTGTACTCTCCTCGATAGCTTCAGCTAGTCTCAAAACTGAAAGCTCTAGTCTTCAGGGCCCTCACTCACTAGCTTGCCCTGGCTTCTTTAGGAGAAGTATATAAAATCGGACTTACGGTCCCAGACCCCCAAACTTGGGAAGCTGAGTCTCTGGAAAGTGGCTCATTCTTTAAGTGGCTGTCCCCCATGCTGATGTGAGGACAGACTAGGGGGACAGTGGAAGGTGGGGGTTCATTGGCGAGTTATCTGTGGTCCAAAGAGGAAAGCTGAGCAATTCTGGCCACACAAAAGCAGTGCTGACTAAAACTCAGTCCTGTGGCTGACAAATGGTGCTGTGACCAGCGCTGGTGAGTCTGAAGCATCCAGACTTTGCTCTTTTGGTTTCCCAATGCCAGGTCAAAAAATGATTAATTCAGTACTGGTCACTGAAGCCTATTTCACTTCAGGAATACTTAAATTTTAACTCTGGCTCTAACCATGGGATGAACCATTTGCTTCTTGCCAAAGGGCCTTGTGGTCCTTCCTGGGCATGGAAGACAAGAGGCCAGGTCTTTTCAAAGCTTACCTTAATTTAATCATCACAACAACCCAATGAACATTGGAAGAGATCGGCTGTCTTCTTTAGAGGAGGAAAAAGAGACTTTGAGAGGTTAAGTCCCAACATCATAACACATCAGGAGCATTTGAACTAGAGTGTCAGACTCAAAGTAAATGTCTGTAACCACTCTCTTTTCCCTTGTACTCACTTATCAGCCAGGAATGGGGCACATTATAAAAAGAACCACGAGGGTATGAACTAGAAGAAGTAACTCCTTTGGGCTGTTTTGTCTTTCTTCTCATGTGTATATGGTGTGTATGTATGGTGTTTCTTGGGGAAGATTAGAATGTCAACAGGGATTTGTATACATCTAATGATTAGATACAGATACAAATGAACATAATATACACAGGGATATGCACAAAGTGCTGACAAATATTCATATGACACAGGAGTGCATATAACTATATATGTTCATATTTACACTATGAAGAAGAGAAGACCCAAGATTTTCAAAGATGCATCTTGAGTGACTTAGATACTGCAATGTCACCCCCAAACTTCACAAGCATGTGGTGATGGTGGGGAGAATACACATCTGGGTGAGACAGAAACAGCCTCTCACACCACTCTTCTGCCTGTGCACCCTTTTAGAAGGAAAGAATTGAAGCACATTGTCGCAGACATCCCATTGTCTCCCAAGAATGAAAGCAATATCCACAGTGACACACTAGAGGGCCAAGCTAACGCACTTGTTCACTAAGGACAACCCTGTAACTCCACAGCGACTGTAAATCAGTCAGCATCTGAAAGCCAACAGCTCTCAAAGCCCACACAGTGCTAGGATGGAGCAATCCCTCTGACCCATGCTGCTTTTGCTCGGACTGTCCCTTGTCCCACATGCTATGTGTCCTGTCTCCAGAAAGTAAATGTCAACAGAATTGAGGGGCCACACTAAAAGGATAACATTCAAGATGCTCTCAAACATCT
Source organism: Onychomys torridus (assembly GCF_903995425.1). Lineage (NCBI taxonomy): Eukaryota > Metazoa > Chordata > Mammalia > Rodentia > Cricetidae > Onychomys > Onychomys torridus. The sequence goes on from NC_050445.1 coordinate 133,772,196, forward strand.
GCTGCCAGGGTTTACCTCTTTTGTCATCTCACTGGAGACATGTGTCCCCCACAAACAGGGATCTTTCCCAAGGCTAGATGGTGATGGAGACAAGCACTTTATTTTCAGAGCTGTTTGTGTATTTGTGTGATCTGAGATGAGATGGTTCTGATATAAGCTAACCAACATTTTCTCTTTCCCTGGAGGACTAGGAAGAACCTTTACAGAGGGAAGCAATGCTGGTAAGTTTCAAGCAGTGGCACTTATAAGGGAGAGAAGTTTCTGCATCTTGCAAACACTTCCCTACTGTTGGACCACAGGACGCCCTCCCAACCTGGGAATTCTGTATTGCTTTATGCTCAGCATCATCCTGGCATCCCTCCCCTCCCTATTCCTTTACAGTAGTAAATTTGCATTGTCTGCAGTGTCTTAAGGTATTTTAGACAAGGGTTGGGAACAGAGAACTTCATGGTGTAGGGGGCAGGTGATGTCGGCGAAGTTATTTGGGGTTGAACTTGGGGTGGAAAGAAAAGCTGGAACCGCATCACTTTGGACCCTCCAGCCGCCCAGTGGGTCTTAGGACAATGCCACAAATGGTCTTGCCCTTCCCAAAGAGCCAGAGGCCAATGCGGAGTGAGGCTCAGCCTCTCTAAACATGAAGTCCTTTGTTGTCTGCGGCCTTCACTTTGAACCGGTGAGACCTGACTGTTGTAACAATGCTTTCGTCACTGTTTGCAGCTCAGGGTTCCGGCTTCTTCCAGCTCTAGGTTTTACAGCTGAGTAACTGTTCCTCGGGTCCATTAGAGCAGAGTGCCCATCATATCCCCACTCCATTAGCATGGACAAACACTGGTGCTCACTTCCCATCTGTCAACATCCCTTCCCCACTCCCTTTTCATTTTCCCATCCCTAAGGCACAAGGAACAAATCATCCATTTTGATGACACCTGATGAGAAACCTCATTTTCCCAGCCACTCTGGCATGTGACATCTCTTCCATTCTCCTGGCTTCGGCGAAGGCTGTTCCCTATCACAGGGCTGAGAAGGCAGCGTGACCAGAAAAGTGAAATGAAACCACCCTGCACTTTGACAGAGGGCACATGCCCAGAGGTCAGGCTGTGTGCTCCCAGGCAAGGTCTGTCCCTTCTCATTCTCCTCCAACATGGACAATGCCATCCGCATAGGGTCACATCACATCACATAATGGTTACATCTGTGTCTGATCTGTCATGAGCACACGACAGGTGCTGTTATTAATCTGAACCCCTAAAGTCTCATTTTTTAGGTTTTGGGAACTTTCCATATAATCTAATTTATTTTTTATTACAAACCAATCACAGATCTCCCTCTTCCCTCTTCCCGCCCCTCAACCGAAGAATGGATTAAGAAAATGTGGTACATATACACAATGGAGTACTACTCAGCAGAAAGAAAACAATGACATGGAATTTGCAGGCAAAGGGATGGAACTAGAAAATATTATCCTGAGTGAGGTAAACTAGATTCTCTTAATACCACTTGTCCCCTATTACCTATTTGGTATTTCAAGTTGAGCCAGAATCATCCCTATCAGCAGCCCTCCACTGAATGGTTACTATTTTAGGGAATTCTGCTAGAAACCTGGAGTAAAGAGAATGGCCAAAAACTTCCCTGTGCTAGGAAGAGAAACAAGGGCACACAGGAACGCTAGCCAGGACCTAAGGTATGGTGTGCATGGAGTAAGGGCCGCAAGACCACAGGCGGGATGCTGAGCTGAGAAATGGCCATGGAAGCTTTCTGGAGGAAGAACTCTGAAACTCTAAGAGGTGCTGGGGTGTAAGGGCATTTAAGGTGGGGTTGGCAAGGGGGAGGAGGGTGTCTCATGAATTAAAAAGGAATTATTTCACCGTGTTGGAAGATTGCTAGCAGAAGGTAACAAGAATAGGGTGGGGAGAATGTGAGACCAAAACGCCTTTTAAGGAGGCTCCTAGGGCTGGGCAGTGATGGTGCACGCCTTTAATCCCAGCTCTTGGGAGGCAGAGGTAGGCGGATCTCTGTGAGTTCGAGGCCAGCCTGGTCTATAGAGTGAGATCCAGGAAAGGCACAAAGTTACACAGAGAAACCCTGTCTCGAAAAAAAAAAAACAAAGGAAAAAAAAAAAAGGAAGCCCCTAGGGTAGACTGGGGAGCAGACTCAGCAGGGCACCCATGAAAGACTGGCTAGTGCAGCTCTGTGTGAGGTAAGGAGTCTCTGTGGGTGGCTGTGCTAATCCTCAGAAGAGGAGTGAGAGAGGAGAGGTGGGAAGAAGGGATGGGGAGGGGAAGATGAGGATAGGGAAGTAGGAGGGAGAGGTAGAAGAAAGCAAGGGAGCCTGGAAGGGAGTGGGGTTGGGAAGAGGGAGATCAGGAGAGAGGACAGAGGGAAGGAGAAGGGGGAAAGGAAGGGTGGAGCGGAGTGTGGGAGGAGAGCAGGGGCTGGAGGGGGAGGAGAGGAGAGGAAGCTCAGGGCCTGGGGAAGGGGGAGACTTCTACAACCATTCTTCATTAGGTTTGTGTATCACCACCATGTACAAAACAAGTCTCACATGAGGTGGATGCCATCAGTTCCCAGGGGCCCCTGTTGCTTCTGGGACAGGAGAAGGCACATAGTAAATCGCCTGGGCTATCTCAGTAAAGTGCTTCCAAATGCTGCCACAGACAGTGTGTCTAGCTTTAGTCAGCTAAGTCCTTGCATTTCACAACATGATGCTTCTGTGACAAGATTTAATAAAAAATTATTTACACCAGGCACAAGACCAAATAAACATCTTATTTACATGCGCCACATTTCAAGTGTGGCAAATCACCAGTTCCACCTTGTCCTGCTCAAGCAGAAAGAGCTTGCAGTCCCCACAGGCTACCAGTAGGTGGTGCTGGTAAATTCCATGTGTGGGCTGCAAGGGGAGCCATGGGACCTTTGAAAAATCTGCCTAGTTCCATGTTGAATTCTAGGCTATTTTCCAGATTTTGAGACCCCCCTCATCAAATAACTTCCATCTCCAAACTTTTTTTTTTACTTCAAAGAAAGGATTTTTAAATATTCTTATTTTCATAAAGGCTATCATTTAAGAGCCTTTTGTACCAGACATACTCGTAGATGCTTCAGACACTTCAAATCTGTGAAGCAAGCCTAAGATATACTCATTTCTACCTCATAGCACAAAGGAAACAGGATTCACCCAGTTTAAATGCCTTGTGTGCGTGATGGGCAATTGGTCAAACTGGGGACTTGAGTCTGGTCTACAGAACATCTTCCCTTTTTCGCGAATCACTTTGCTTATGAAGGCCTGAGAAGGCACTCTTACAGGAGTCAGCAAGACATCCCTGCATCCCACAGATACTGTCCCCCACGTGGATCATACTGGAGCACCTTCTCAGATCCCTGTAGCAGCTGTTCCAGAAAAGGTCATCACTGCACACAGCTCGAGTCCTTGACCCTTCTCATTCTCCATGACGCTAAGCATCAGAGCCCCGTCAGACAGGAGGGATCCTGGGAGTGCAACCCTGAGCATGTTTCCTTAATAAAGTCGGAGAGCTTTCTGGCCACTCTCCATGGACAGTGCAATGAACCTCGCTCTCAGTGAGGCTTCCACGGCATCTCTCATGGCTTTGTGGTCATCTTCCCAGGTCTGTATAGTTAGACAAGCAAGTTCCTCGGCACAGCTCTCTCTTTGTTCCCAAGAGGGCACTTCCTCTGTCCCCATCAGTCTTTCCTCCTGACCTTCTGAGGTATTTGACCCAAGGTTTTGCCAGGGAATGCCACACCATGGGGCTTGCAGAAGACAGCCCATCTAGAAGCCTGCATCTGCCCTGCTGCACCTAGGAGACCCAGGGGGCAGTGCCATTGTGTCTTCCCCTCCACTCGGTCACAGTCAGCCCCCAGTCCCCAATTGCCATGACATCTGCTGAGGTAGCAGGTGCTGGCCAGAAGGCTCTCATCCGCCGCTGCCTCTCCACCTGTCCTCACTTACCCACCTGCAGACTTCAGCTCTGCTAGGCCAATTAAAATATTAACCCTTCAGAGCAGGGGCATCTGGTCCTAGGTGTCCAGAAACTTTCCCTGGGCTAGCTGTTTCTCTGGAGTTGGCAGAAATTCAGAGACGTACTGGGTGGGCCATCGGGAGAGTTGTTTCACATCAAGTGTTACTGCCAGAAGCCACACAAATAGAGACTGGTTGCTTACCTTCTCTAGCTTTGATACCTTCTTGCTCAAGGCAAATGGGCTGGATCGGGTGACCTCTAAATACAAACAGTAGGTGATTCTATGAGTCTTGACACAAATGCACTCTTACCAGTGAAGAGTAACTTGGGCTCAGTATGAACATATAATGTCAAAAGAGAAAAGCTGTCCCTTTGTAAACAGAGTATCTCAGCTAACCACTCAGAATCCTAAAATGTTATCTCTTGTACTTGAGTGCCTTGGACCATCACCCATACGGCCAAGTCAGCAGCCTCTATGAGCACAGATGTCTCTCTAAGGACAGGGACTCGAAGCTGTAGCCTCACTGCCTAGCACTGCCAGCACACTGTCCATACTCAACGCAGGTCCAATTTCCTAAACAGACCAAGGATGAGGCAGCCACACATTTATTAGATTTTTCAGTTCTTCTCTAACCCTAGCCTGCAGAATTTCACAAGAATTTGGTTTCTGATAACTCCAACGTTGAGTTTTTTTCCAACAAAGCTGTGTCTGGAGGTAGCTGGCTTCCCCCTGCAGCTACACCATCACTGGACAATCAAGCAAACTCAAGATGGCTATTAGGTTCAATGCTCTGACACATTCTCCTGAAGAGACTTGCTGACCACTGTGGCTCTTCTTTCCAGATGCTCACACTCCTTCTAGTCTGTCTGCCATCAGACACAGCAAGAGAGGAAGCTCAGCACTTCCTGGGTACTTCGGCTCATGACCACTCTGCTCACCACCCAGGGCTTATCTCCGCATAGTAGACACGTTGGGTACATACTTAATCAGAGACATTCAATTTAGTGACGCCCTAATTCTTCCCATTGGCTTTTGATAATTCAGGGACCAGCGAACACTCTCAGATGATGCCATTAGTTGGTGATTTGAAATAGTTTTTAGCTAGAGCTGGCCAAGAGAATTAGTTGGGGAAATCTGAAGAAACTTGGATGCCCAGATCATATCGGTGGAGATTCCAAATGAATGGCAGCAGTGATTTTCCAAGTATGGTCTCAGTTCAGCAGCTCAGCCTGACCTCAAGCTGGTTAGAAATGCAGGCTCCCAGGCTGTGCCCCTGAGCCACCAAGAACCCATGCCCAACAAATCCTCCAGGTGACCTGAGATCAGATGGTCCAAAACAGGCAGAGGGTCTGGGAATTCTTCTTCAAAGAGACTGGATGGTTACAATGTCCAGCTACAGATGAGAACTATTAATGTAAAAAGCAAAAAACACAGGGATGCTGCCAACGGCACCTGGCCCCTTCTGCCCAGAATCAGCAAGCTTTTCATGGGCAAGGCCACAGAGGGACCATGTGGGCTGAGGCAGCGAAATGCAGGGTGTTCACTCTGACTCAACCTTCCTTAATCACAGGGGCAGACAAGTCACATTTATCTCTAATGCTCTGTTTCTGTGGAAGTGCATTCTGCACAGAACTGCCTCAGTGGCAGCCATGATGGCACACATGCTTAGATCACAGTCACAATGTATGAGGGTGCCTTGGTTCTTGCTCCTCTCTCTCTCCCTTGAGGAGGTCGAGTGAGAAGGGAATCCATTCTCAGACAGTCCCTGGGAACACTCCTTGGGAAGAAGGGAGAAAGTATGAGGAAGCCAAGACACCTATAGTGTCAACATTTGTGTCCACAGCTACTGGAGAAGTTGAGGCAGGATGGATGCCACTGGGGAGGGTTCCCATGGCACTTCTGCATCTGTGCCCTGGTGCCCCCACCATATAAGGGTCAGCTTATATGACCCTTACCCCAAAAGTTTGGATTTTATCTCCAGAAAACAAGAATTTAAAATCTGCTTAAAGTTCCACTGGGATTGTCAAGTACTTGGGACAGAGGTATAAGGGATTGTCACTACCAACTTCTGTTCTGGCAAATGTCAGCCATGGTACATCCTCCTGGAAATAAGGAGAAACAAGTTATCCTACTGTGAGCATCCCTTAGTGACAGAAAGCATAACAAGGAAATAAAGACCATCCTGACACACCTTCTGGAAAAGAGCTGCTTCAGGGGCTCTGGGGCTTAGGTGCCTCTACCACTCACTTGCCACTACCATTAGCTAGGGAGCTCACAGGTTAAGGACTGTGGCAACCCCATTTCTACAATTCCAGCCACTCCCTGACAAAATCCTCCTTAAAGCCAGAGAGACTGCTGTGTGGACAGCCCCACAATCCCTGGTGAAGTCTTGGCCCACCGGGGACCCCTTCCTATCTAGCATCCTGCTTCTGGCATCTTTTCACCTGTTCAGTCTACCCAAAGGAATTCTGTTCAGTGAAGACCGGAAGGTGAGGCAGCCCCAGAGCTTGACCAAAGGGCTCCCTCCCCAAGCAAACAGCCAGCCCAACCTGCTGGTCTAGGTGAGCTCTGCCTCCAGTTCTAAAGCAAAGGTAGACATGTCGGTCTGGTCCAGAGGCCTTCGTGAGGACAAAGGACGTGCAAAACACAGAAATAGCTAAGTACAAGTGTCAAGGGCTCAGCTCTGGGTAAATGTCCCTTCTTGCTCTAGCCTCCAGCAGGGATTAAGTGTAGGTAGAGTCCAGACACCAAAGACCTCTGCAGGCCTCTACCTTCTGGTTATAAAATGAGGCTTCTAAAGCCCTATAAGGTGATAGATTGAAACATACGACAGCCTGAAATACTGTGTAGTTTCAAAGCACCACCCCATCCCCAATGGGAAAATACTGAACACTGCCCCTTCCCCACCGCATGTGGTATTCTTGGGACTCATCCTCCTGCAAAGGCCTGCCTGGAAGGCACATACAAGCCACAGGTTGAGAAAAGAGCAGAAATAATGTCACCTAAGAGAGCCCAAACACAGAACAGGCAGAAAAAAGCTGGCGGACAGGGTTGACAGTGGAAGTCTCTAGGTACTCCACCACAGCCCTCTCCAAGAACACAGCCTCTCCTAGAACTGGGTCAAGCCACTTGGGGAAGGGAATTACCAGGAGACATCCAGGACGCTCCAATGTGCTGCCAGATGGTGAAGGTTTCCTCGGGGTCAGGCCCTGGACCACCCTACCTTTCCTTCATAAGTGAGTCCAACCAACCCTGTGCTGGTAAATGTAACAACTGGTTTGGGGGATGGGCAAGAAGGCTCTAGGTGTAGCATTCACCCACTGCAGATCTTCCATGGTGGCTTCATGTTAGCTGGCCACGTGGTGATACCAAATAAAAGGTTCAGGTGTGAGCCATCCTAGCTCCCCTGATCTGAGGATGGCGCAGCTCCTGCTGGGTAAGCATACATAGGTGGATCGGAGAGGTAGAAGCAGTTGCCAAAGAGGAAACAAGGGCCGAAGGCAAGCTGCTGCCAGCAATTAGTGACTGTTTGCTTTGCAGGGGATCTAGAGAGAAGCCAGGCTGGCAGGAGCCAGGGTTCTGCAGAGACCTAAACCCGATCACTAATGGAGGATGCTCACCAGGGGAGAGTCTGGAAAACTCAGGAGACCACCATGCTGTGCTGTGGCTACAAGGAAGATAGCCAGTAAGAAGCTATGCCCTGAGAAAGATGAAGTTTGGGGATCACCCCCAGAAGCTAATTATGGCCCAGCTGCGGATTCACACTCAAGCTGAACTCAGGCTGCCTGTGACTCAGGCAGGCAAATATAAGAGGAACCCCTAGAGTGCAAAGCCCTGAATTATGCTCATTTACAAAGCAACGGTAATGACCTGCATGTGTGCATGTGTGACACAAGCAAGCCTCACTTTAATGGATCTTTTCAATTATTTTTGTCTTCTATCCTGGGAAGCAGAATGGGCGCAGTTAGTCTCTCCCTGAAACACTAACAGTCGGGCACTGTGGCCAACTGCTCTTTGCTGCACCCTCAGATCCTCATCCCCCCCTCTTCTTTCGGCAGCTCTTCTTATTCACTCAATCTTGGCAGCAGCCTCTTGTTTAACTAAAACCATAAGAAACTTTTTGTTTGGCTTCTAATTCAGGAGAAATTCCAGTAATTCAGCTCCTGATTTACAAAGCAGGGAGGACAAGTTTTACCACCCCCCCAAACTCATTCCCCCCCATGCAGACTGCTGCCTTCAATCACAGCTCAAACAGCTGAACAGTGTAGACCTGGGTCCCTCAGGCAATCTTCCTTAAGGCCAGGGCTGAGGGCCTGTTCTAGAAGCCCAGCTCCAGAGGAGGTTGGGACCACTACCTGGTGGGCCTCTATTTCAAATGCTCCTTTTGGTGAGGCAACTGTTGAGGAAGCTGGGGGTAAGAAGTCTCATCCCCATGCCACTCCCAATCATCGGGCCTAGGTCTAAAGTCTGCAGGATGCTTAACCACAGCTTCTCACTGACAGGATGGTCCTGGTGGACTTGGATTTATACGTCCTGGGACCTCTCCATTCAAGAATGGAGACAGCATCCTCCATTGGGAGCTACCTCCATATGTGACATCCTGGATCGCCATTCTGCATCTTATGAGCCAAAAAAAAAAATCTACATTTTAACCAGATTTCCTGGGCAAACCGGACCTCCATAAAGCCTAAAAGGCAGACGAGGTCTTGAGACCAACCAGCATCTATTGATTTTCTGCTGTGTGTCAGGCTCTGAACTTGATGCTAATGAAAGTCCCTAAGTAGGATTCCTACTCCAATGAACAGGTAAGGTACACTGGTTGGTGTCACTGTGGGCTGGGTGGGACAGGATAAAAGAAGAAACTCTTAACTCTTCCAAGACCAACTTTGTGGCCTCCAGTGCCTCTGCAGTGTGCTTCTGTGGCTCACTGACTTCTGGACTTTCTTCTTACTGCTTTCTCCATTTTGCCTCTCCACTATAAAAGCTGAAAAGATATCATAGCTGCAAAAAACCCCTTTGCAGCTATTTGTTACTCTGTGAGTATATTGTGAGTATGTGGCCATAAGATGAAAGAGAATCTTTGGAAGGACCTGCTGCTTGAAAGGACCCAGCTTCCATCAGCACTGACTCTATGTACTAAGTCAAAATGGAGAGTTTCAGGCTCCACTGTAGATCTAAACCTGTATTTTAACAAGGTCCTCCCTAGGGATACTGGGGTATACTGAAGTTCAGGAGGTCTTATCAGGGCTTCTGGGAAAACAGAACGCAGAACGTTACTGACACTACTTCGTTATTCCTGCCTTGAAAGAGGCTATGATGTCTGGACTACATCCACCTCCTTGTAACCAACAGAAATTAAGCTTGGGTATGGAAAGTCAACAAGGCTAAGTAAGCAGAAAGGGATGAGGAGCCTTGGTTCTCCGCAGCATCTCAAGCTGTTAGGTACATTCCAAGGCTACTGCTACACTTAAGGATCATGTGACTTGAATATACTCCTTTAGCATGAGGAAGGGTCTCACAGCAGATGACCAGGATGAAGAAACCCCACTGAGACCTGTCACAGCCTGACAGTCAGCGCCCTGCTCCTTCAAGATAGGAGGGTAGGGTAGCAGCACGCTCAGGGCGCAGCCGGCGGACACACTGTGTACAGACAGCACTTACATTCCTCTCTTCCATCACCCCCTGGACAGGAACAGCTCTCATTACTGGGTGATGGGACAAAGTTCACAGTGACCTCCCCCTAAAGTTTCTGCACAGACAGGGCTTTCTGGGTTGCTGGCGGCCTATAAGTTACCCCATACAGAAAACATTTATTCAGGTAATGCCTTGCTCGGAGAGCTTCTAGGGTGGAGGATGACTATACACTGGGGTGGACAAGTGAATATCACCCTTTGTCCAGTACCATTCATGCAGCAGAGACCAATAAATGACATACTCCTGGGCATAGAAAGGGCACTGCCCTATATATACATTTATTGGGATTTTAATGCACAGGAGTGTATTAAAATCATATCAAGGAAACTGTGCCCAATAACTTATTGACAAGACAGACCAAGAAAGGGTGTAATTCCCTCATTTGTCTGCCCCCCCATTAAGTGGTGGACACTAACACTGTGATGGCAATGGCCCCACAGCAACGTGTCATCTGATACTTGGTGTGTGTGTTAAAGATCCATGGACAAACTCCCAACTTCCCTAAGACTTGAGCTGGGCTAAGTCTCTCACTGTTGATGCAACGATTCAACTAATGTCTGTTCATCCACTTGTACCCCTATTTGGAGCTGGAGCTGCTATTTCCACTTTAACTTGTATTCATTCTGTAAGTGGTGTGTGTGTGTGTATGTGTGTGTGTGTGTGTGTGTGTGTGTGTGTGTGCGCGCGCGCGTGCTAGGTGGGCAGAGTACCTGCCAGGAAACCTCCAGGCTGTCATTTTCCAGTGACTTGTGATATGTTGAAAACTTAAGCCATGCAGAGGTGTTAGGATTGGCAGACCTCAGATGGCTCAGATCACAGAATGGCCATCTTATAGATATTTTCACTAGCCCTCCTGGTCTCTACTGTCCTGATTTGGGCACCTAGTTTCCACATAACCCTTGGGTCCTCTATGCTCCCACCCTTGCATACTTCAGATAAACTTGTCTCTCTTAGGTGGTGAGTATTTATTGTCTCTCCAAATAGTTTCCTAATCAGAACTGATTCTGTTGGAAGCACCATTCTTTACAGTGCTAGCCTCTGCTTTTAGTCACTTAGCTAAGTAAGCACATGCTTACAGGATGGAAGCATAGATTCACCACATCCCACAGGGCTCTCAGGGTCCTAGACAGATTCCTAAGGGTCTTCTTGGGTAATCAGGAGCAATAGCAGGTGGGCTGTGGGTCACCACTTCTTCCCCATGCACTTGATCCAACGTGTTTCCTGCGCTACTGAAGGTCTTTTCAGAAGAGAGGTATAGTTGGCTGTTTCCTCTGGATTGGACTTGACCATTGCCACCTTATATTAGAGTGAGATATCCAGGAGACATGGCCCATTGGCATTACCTCAGAGGGAGAGGCTTACAGGCCACTGACATCCTCACGAGGCCCCCTCCTCCATGAGGTCATTAGAGGTAAACAGTTGATGAAATGGGAGTCTTCAGAAGTGTTGCTGCCCTTAAGTTGCCCAGTGGACTTTCCAGTAATGTAATTTGCCATCAAGCTACCCATTCTCCTGTAAGTAACTTCAGTAAACCCACTGGTTTGATAAAGCTAGACTTGGATGGTATCATTTGTTTGCTGTATTGGTACCCTCAGTAGCTGGAGCAAATGGGAAAAGTCACGGTTCAATGGAAATCTTTGGTAATAAAATAAAGTTGCTGGTCTGTGACCTTCTTCAAAACTGATTTTTTTAAAGTGGACTCCAGAGAAAGGGCAGACCTGCAGTCCCAGCCCACACTCACTGTCTTCTAAGGCACGAAAGCAGCTCCACTCTCCTTCAGAAAGGGTGCAGCAGCAAAGATGTCGGCTTTCCTAGAGAAGATGCTAATTGTGTGTCCTGAGAAACACACTGCCTTCTCCTTCAGGCCTCAGCTTTCACTCTGAAAATGTAGCCACTGGAACCTTCCTCTGGCCCCTAATATTCTGCTTTGCTTTTCTGAGCATCCATTATGAGTGACCCCTCAAGAGAAGGTCTGTGATAACATCCATCTATGGAGACACCGGGCCCCTCCCTGCAGGGTCAGCTCCCTTCTCTACACTGAGAATTCCCTGTAGCAAGTGGGCTTCCTCTTTATCTTGGTCTGATCATGATAAAAGCCATAGTATAGTCTGAGACTGCCATCTTCTCTTGGAGGGTGGTCCTAGGATTTGGTAGTGCTGAGGAGATCAGAGTCAGCCCCATGCTGTTCCATGGGTCTAGGCTTTTCATAAGTACAGACAGAGGTGTTGGGTCCTCAGTGAAAACCAGGGCTGTGTGAGGCTGCATTGTGTGGTACTTTTTCCTGTGGGCATAATAAGATGCCATCTTGGATTTTTGTCCTAGTAGCCATGGCAACTAGAGTAGAAAAATACAATGATATTCAGGCCTATAGTAATAGTAGAGCTACTGACACTCTCTAGAAGATGGAAGATGGAAAAGTCTTAAGACCTGCACTTAAAATTCAAGCATTTACCCCCTCAACCAGCTACAAGTAATCTTGGGAGATGCTAAAGTAAATTGGATGTAAAGGTTAATTGAAAACAGGATGCTGTAATTCAGCTTCATGAGGACCTCATCTTGACTGGCTAGGACTCTACAGTAGTGTACTATTTTGGAGTCACCCGTGCTCCTGGAGTAACCCATCACCTGGTCTCTGCAAGAAAGCTCAATAAACTGACTCTTCTTACCAAGCTAGACTTTGATAAAATCATACTTTTTCTATTGCTGATCCCCATCTGGGATGAAGAGATGTTTGTTCTCATCTCCCTAGGAAAACATAGCATGCCAGGATGCAAGACAGAATAGGGTTGGGGAGCTGCCTGTGGGGTGGATAGCAAGGAGGGATACCTATGGAGGCAGACAGAGAGAGGCAGCAAGGGGTGGGCATGTGAGGATGGGTGAGAGACAGCTCAGAGCAACACCATTCAGGTGGCATGTTCACCAGAAATGGGAATGAGCCTTTCAAAAGGCTCCATCTATAAGACTATTAAGGCATGATGAGGATTCAGGGCAGACAGGCAGTCAACAGACACACAGAACCTTATGTAAACTAAGGAAAGGCCAGAAAAGCCATGTGTTGCTGGGCTTACACTGAGCCCATGGCTGCAAGCTCACAGTACAGGGATTACATACTCAATGCACTGCAGCAACTAATTTCCAAGCAGATCAAAATAAATCAGAAAATAAAACCACCCTGACAGCAGAGAAATGTGGACATGTGTTAAGAGATAATTGGAATCCTTTCCCCCTACCTCACCACGTCTCTGCTGCCACTGGTGCCAGCGCTGAATCACGGTCATCACCTCATCAAGAGGCCGTGTACACTGGAGGAAGGATGCAGAGTGTGCCAGCCAAGCATGCCACCACACTGGTCTGGGGGATAATCTACTGACAAGAACATTTGTCCCATCCCCAAATCTTAGAACTTGGGCCAGAGCAGGTACCTCATACCAGCTAGGGGCCACTGTGCCAGCCAATCCTTCTCACCTCCATCTCCTGGGGTTCCTTTAATCAAGACCACTGTCATCTACTCTGCAAAGTACCTGACCTCATGCCCTACAATAGTCTATCCTAGAGTCAGATGAGTCTAGTTCTATGAGCTCCTAGTCAGGTGGCCTTGGGCAAGATCCCAGAGTTCTATAAGCCTCCGTTTCCCCATCAAAGAGAAAATAGGTAAGTTTCGATGGTGGAAAGTCACTGAGAGCATTCAAATGACACATGTACAGCATCTGTAACTGGTAGAGTTTGCAGTTAGACATCACAACTATTACCCTTGCAAAGGTGACCCAAGAGGCCACAAATTTCCTGACCTTTCAGACTGTAGCCCTGCGCCTGCTTAAGAGCAAGCCTAGAGTAGCAGGAGTGTCCTTGGATGTCTCTCAATGGTTAGAAGGAGCATCCACCTTCTCCAACTCCGTCTTCCTTCTATTACCCAAAGAGACAGGCGCAGCTTAGGAACATTGACAGATACTTCCAACTGAACAAATGAAGCAACCTGGGCTTTCTTCTTGTTGAAACATCTCAGACATTTTCTTATCTTCTGAATGGTTGCTGGGGATCCTCAGGACTTCCTCAGGTGGCTGCTGGGTGAAGGAGTTTGTGGCCATGGTGACTCAAGGCCACAGGAAGCAATTCGATCCTTGGGGGGATGTTTGCTGCCTTAGTGGCTTCACCAGTATCCCATCTCTCCGCAGTCCTGTGAGGATGCTCTCCCAAGCAAAATGCTCTGGTAGGAGCAAGTATGTAGATGGAACATTTATGTCAAAAGCACAGGTTTTCTGTACCCGACACTAAACAGCTTTTAACTCTCTACCTCTTCCCTCCCACAGATATTACTCCTTTCCTTATCTATAGGTTGAGAAATCAAAGGTCTTAGCTGTTAAATGAATTATACCCAGCTATTAAATGGCTGCACCAAGCCTGGCAATTCTCTTTGGAGTTTTCTCTTTGTCCTTCCCATGAAAGGATCTCTTTATACCAAAATGATAAACACCTACCTGAGCACAGTACCTTGGACTTAAATCTATAGGGTTTTGTTTGTTTGTTTGTTTTAAATCTAGTGCAAAAGTGGGGAAGTGGGGAAGAAAACCTGAGCATTCAATAGCTGGCCCTGAGATATAAAGGGGAGTACACACGCCATGCCCCCCAGCCCTTCTGTGCAGGCTGACACGGCAGGAGTGGCTAACTCCTGGGTGGGTGACAAAGCCCACTCTGGGCTCTGTGAAGCAAAGTGCTGCTGGATGTATGGACAAGAAGAAGAAGAAAGGACATATGAAAAATAGAGTCTGCCTCTACCCTGAACAGGGGCCCAGAACCTGGGGGTGAGCTACAAGCCAGCAAGCCAGCACTCTGGTTCTCACTTGCCAGCACCCCACATCTGGTGCCTATGTGACTCTCTCAGACATGCTAATGACGTCACCTGTCCCTCTCAGGTGGACTAAGGCTTCCCCAGGAGACTACCTGCAGATCTGCACGGTGACCACACAAGGCACTGTGATATCAGAACGACAAAAGCATTAGCAGACAAGGAATCCTGCTCGATTCTGCATGTCTATGGCCCACCTTAGCTCAAGGAAATCAATCCAGTGTCATGCCTGCTCCCTGGGTCTCCACTGCCTCAGCCATGGGTCCTGCAGGGCTATGACCTTCCTGTGTAGAACACTTCATCAGTCTTGAGTGTTGTTTCCTCAGGCCCACACCTCTTCTCTCATCAGAGACCCAGGTCATGTGACAAGGTGGCCATCTATGCCAATACACCAGCTGAAGGGCAGGCAGGGAGGCTACAGAGCTCCTGGGCCCTAGGAACTGTGCATCTCTGGACAGCTCAGAAGCCGATGGGGAGGGTTAAGGTAACTTACAATGACTGGTAATAAGTGGCTCTGTCCCTGCACTCAGAATGCTGCTGTCTCAGAGAAGGAATACTGTGTGGACCTTTCAAAGGCCGAGTCAATGTGCTTGGTATGTTTTGTATGTAAATATGCAAGGCTTCAGGGAAGAATAATTTGCAAGTAGGGAGCATGTTGCAGAATATTATTTTAAGATGTGTTACATTTGTTTATGCTGTGAAACATTCGTTCAATGATGCAAAGATGTGTTGCATTCTTTTATGTTGCATTTGTTTAACTCTGTGATGTCGTGTTACTGTGCCTGTCTAAAACATGTGATTGGTCTAATAAAGAGCTGAGCAGCCAATAACAAAGCAGAAGAAAGAAAGAGGTGGTACTGCTGGCAGAGAGAATAAACAGAGGAGGACATCAGAAAGGAAGAGGAGAAATAAAAGAACAAGGAGAGGGGACGATAGGGACCAGCCACCTAGCGAGTTAATGAGTAAGAGTGGAAGTAAGATACACAGACATAAGAAAAGGAAAAACCCAGAGGCAGAAGGCAGGTGGGCTAATTTAAGTTAAGAAAAGCTGGCTACAAACAAGCCAAGCTAAGGCCGGGCATTTATAAGTAATAATATGTCTCTGTGTGTGATTTATTTGGGAGCAGGGTGGCAGGCACCCCAAAAGAGAAAAGAGCCAAAAGAGTTAGAAGGGGGTGCTCCATCTCAGGATGCAATCTCTAAAAGGGTTTAAACTAAACCAACACACAGTCTCTTGCCCATACACCTCAACCCACTTGCCTCTTTTTCCCTCTTTGGCCTGTGGTCTATATCTTGAGATGGGGAGGTCCCCGAGTACTCTGGCTTCTGAGTTTGAGCAATGAGAAGCTATACAGAACATGACACCTCTAATTTGGTGTTATGTTCTTAGCGACAACCCATTTCCACCTCAGGACCCCTCCTTCCTATCTCATTCCCTCGTGATAACAAAACCATGATTTTTCTGTCCTTGCACCTTTGGACACTGGGGTGGCAATGATGTCCATGCCAGCTGGCACACTGGCACCTCACTGCCTTTGCTGTTTTCTTTACTCTCTGCAAAGATGCCCTTTGGTTGTTTTTTTTTTTTTTTTTCAGCTGAGCCATCTGTATAGATGATGTTTCTTATTGTGACACCAATGGAACACTTGATGCTCAATGTGACATTTAGTTAGGAGTCTCTATAGAAAGGACTGAGTAACTGACCCAGTCCTAAAAAGATGACAGCCCTGCTCTCATATCTCAAACTGTCTGCACAATATCTTCTGTCCTACAGGAATGCATGTACTTCCAAATCCAGAAACCAGAGACTCAGAATTGCTCTCCCTCAACCACAGCTATGGATGTCACTGACACTGCCACCAGCAGCCTACCTAACTCCTAAGGCTCACATGTGGATAGCAGCATGCAGCAGGGCTAGCCTAGCTGATTTCTTGCAGTTGGTCTGTAAATCAACCCCTGATTCCCTCTGTTCCCTTCCTGGTTTTGGATTAGCATTCCCTCCACCCTCTACAGAATGTGCTTTGCATATTAAAGTCATTTTGCTCATTGCTCACCCTTTCCTGAGTAGAGGTGGAAGCATTTTGTAACTTTCAGTGTTTTGATAAAGCCTAAATCACATGCCTATCACCCTTGCTCAACACAGGAGCTTTTGGTGCCTGCCACCTGGACAGCCAATAAAAGGCCAGGTCCTGGAACACCTAGACTATAGACAAGAACTTCAAATCTGCCTAGCCAAAGTTTGGCCAGAATGCTCAGCACGAATGTGCAGTGTAAGATTGAGTGGGACAGTAAGGACCATGCCGTTCTTTCCCTTGCCTCTTCCGGAACTAAATCATCTTTAGCAGATGGTGTTTCTATCCACTGTCTCCCTGGGAAACCTCCTCACTGCCTAGCAACCTCCAGCCGCGGGAAGTCCTCTGCCCACGACTCTACTGGCCCACTAGCCAGGGCACTCACGGAAAGAGGCCTCGGAGGAACCTTCCCACGATGTAAACTCCATGAGTGTTTCCTTCTGGTAGCCCTTGATAATCCCCTCAAATACAAGGTGACTCCTACAATCCTCAGCCTACCCAGGGGCATCTTCTTTGCAGCCATTCAGCCTCCTTTCTGAAAAAGAAGCCATTTTCCAAAGCCTAGGATGGAATTCCACACAACCCTCTGGAACTAAGGTGGCTGGGGCAGTCTGTGAGTGGATCAGAGTCAAGCCTCAGGACTATGGACCCTGCTAGAATCCCAGGTTCCTCAGCCTCCCCTTGGCTTTGCCTCTCTTCACCCCAGCCATGTCCTTGAAAGCTAACTCTTCAGAGGAACCAAGTCAAGTCCCTCCCAGCCTCTTCCTTTCCAGAAACCACCTGACTGAAATTTGTAAGATCAAGTCAAGGGTCAGTGGCAGAGGAAAACAAACTGGTCCTTAGAAGACACATAGGCTATTCAGGAATGGAGGCCCATCTGGTTACGATTCCAGCAGAAAACCAAAGCTCCTGAAAACCTGCTTCTTACACAACAATAGCAACATGGGAGGGCACAAAAGTCCTGTTTTAACCCTCCTCACTTTCCAGTCAACCCATTCTGAACAGTGTCGGAGGTTCCACAGTGATCTGAGACCGAAGGAAGTCTGTCAGAGAAGCGAGGCTGGGGGCGTCTTAGGAGACTTCCGCCCAATCACAGGGGACACTGCCCTGGACACGCCCACTGCAGGAATCCCACCGCTAGAGACTTCCAGCCCCCTCCTCCCCTTCCTCCTCTTCCTATTTCTCCTCCTCAGTGGGAGGGGGAGGCAGGAAGAGAGGACAGAGAAGACTCCAAGCATTCCCTAGTCCTGAGACGAAAGAACTCCAGGACGATAGGTTTTCTCTTTTACAGTTCAATTCCTTCCCCTGGACACAGTCCTAAGCCTAGACCAGTGCTGAGCATTCCTTCTTGTTCCTTTTCTTCCAAACCAAGTCTCAGTTTCTCATCTGTACAATGGGTTTGTAACGTCTGTCTGTGGGTTATGTGGAGGGATTCTACAATTCAATGTGTGAGTTTATGGGGCCAGCAAGTGCCAACCGTGCCTGGGCTCATCACTAGCCCTTCAGGTCTCATGCCACTCCTACTTTGCATGGGGATACAAACTACAGGTTGAGCATCCCGAATCCAAACCCTGGAAATCTGAGATGCTCCGAAAGCTGCTGTGCTTTGAGAACCAGCCTGATGGCACCAGCAGAAGGTTCCACACCTAAAGTGTGTGCTGGTCACAGACACACTGCAGGTGCACTAAAGCTACAGCAAGGGCCTTCAGCTGTGTGCATACGTGTGTGTGAAGCGTACGTGAACTCTGTGTCGGAGCTAGAGTCGCACCCCTTAAGACGCCTCACTTGCAAGTGTCCGAAAAGCCCAGATAGGAAGCTCAAGCTCTTTGGTACGGACACGTGCCACCCACAGCTACTGTGCTTGTTGTAGGGGTGAAAGGAGGGAGGAGAGTGAGTAAAAGCCACAGGCCACTTCCACGCAAGTCCTTGTGTGTACCCACAAAGAGCCAGGTGGTCACCTTGGCTTTGGGGCACAGCAACAGTGCCCACTGGAATTCCTGCTCTCATGAAGCAATCAGGGAGGTACTGTACAACAAAGCAAGGAAAACATTCATACAAAGTCACATAGCACCCAAGATTCTCCTTCACTCCCTGTAGGCTTCAAGAAGGAAAAGAACAAGGCGTACAGACCCTAAGAAGAACCCCAAACTTACAGATACTCCTGTCCCTATTGTTCTTCGTAACTGTCCCTATTTTTGTTTTGTGTTTTGTTTTGTTTTTTCTGTTTTTTGGTTCTTCAAGATAAGGTTTCTCTGTGTAGCTTTGGAGCCTTTCCTGGAACTCACTCTGTAGACTAGGCTGGCTTCAGACTCACAGAGATCCGCCTGCCTCTGCCTCCTGAGTGCTGGGATTAAAGGCGTGCACCACCACTGCCCAGTTTTGTCCCCAGGTTTTTTAATCCCCCAGCACACAAATGAGCAAAGGAAGGCTAGAAATGGAGAAGCATGGAGTTCAGGTGGTACAGCCTGCAGGGAAGGAGAGATCCAGGTTCAGACCTTCCCAGCTCCCAGTCCCTACCCTTCCCCCAGACTCTCCCTGCTCAGGCTTTAATATGTCAACTCCAAGTATTCCTAAGGGCTTCACATTGACTTACTGGATCTTTATCATGTTCACTGAAGTGGGAGGGTTTTCTTTTTATCTTTCTGCCTCCAAGGCAACCAAGGCCCAAGGTTTCCCATTCAGCACAACAGAGCCAAGTCTATTTTCACTACATGACCAAGATGGCTCCTGCTTCTCTCTGACCCCAATATGTCTTCCATAAATGAGGCAGAGACATAAAAACATATTCAACTCTGGCAAGCACTGGCCTCAAACCCCAAACTCTACCTACCAAGTGTGCCTGGAATACAAGCCCATAGTGGAGGAGGATGAGAGCAGGTGTCACAGGTTGGAGTGTGCCCAATGCATCCCCACCCCCTCACAGCCCTGGATCAGTATGCCCAGTTTTATGACTACAGACCCCTGCCAGTTGCTAATGCTCCAACCCATGCTCTGTGCAAGATAATGAGGCCATATGCTCCCACCACCACCAGCCCAGCACCAAATCCCAAAAGCATGCCCAGGAGGCTCATTCTGAAGACAGAGGAGGGGAAAGTGAGGCCACTTTGGGAAAATGTGGCGCCAAGGCCTCTGAAGGCATGCCCATTGTGTTCTCCATCCTGCCCATTCCTCATGGCTGCCTGTCAGGAGAACCGCTAGTCTACCCACAAAGCCAGAGGATGAAGCATTTACCTCTTCACACTTTAGATACAGTATGGGAGTTCTGATGCCATCACTGTACAGAGCAGGGTACAGAGAGGGGGCAGACACCAAGATAAATGTGGCAGGATCTTTCGAAAAATCCATAGGGAACCAGAGGCCTCTGAGAAGCCCATCATGACCAAGGCCACCCACTTCTCCCCTTGGGTAGCAGACAGGACTGGGGCAGTGGTGGTGGTGAGGGAGCCATGGGTAGCACAAGGGGAAAAGGAGGGGAGAACGTGTAAAGCTCAGTCCTCCCTCCTCCCTCCTGGATTCAACCCATGCCTGCCCCCAAGGCTGCACTCTGGCATCTCCAGACGAGACAAGGCTGCAGCAAACAAAGGAGCCTGGCAAGGAGATGTGCGGCCCAGCTACCACAGAAGCAAAGAGGCTTGACTACCTGAAAAGAAAGGATAGGTGTGGGAGGAAATGGCATCTGGGTACAGGACTCCCTGGTCCTTACTGTCTACCGCCCGCACTATCTCCTGAGGTGTAAGCAGGGAGAAGATGTAGACGCAGAGAAATTTCCCTTCCTTGATGTAGACTCTCCATCAGAAAGGGAAGCTCCAAGCACCTATGGGTTCAGAGGGACCCAGACCTGAGCTTTTTTTTTTTTTTTTTTTTTTTTTTCCTGAAATATGAATGAGCCCAGCGTCCCAGTTTGCTGGCTCCCTGCTCTGTAATCAAATGCTGTTGGGTGGGAGCCAAGAGTAGAGATCTTTACCAAGACAGCCAGACAGCAGGGGTCATTAGCAGTCCCCTCCTAAGGTCCGGGCAGGACAGTGTGACTCCCTGCTTCTGAGAGATCAAGGGCTCACACCACCATACCAGCAGAGATACCAATCTTTGGACTCACTGTCCTGGAATCCCAGCTATTGTTGCCTAATTCTCCAGGTCACTTGCAGGCGAGAATGACCTCAGTTCCACAGGAAGGCATCCAATGGCCAACTTTTAAGGAGAAATCCAGAAGCTGAAGACACAGTCTAGAAAGAGGCAGCTCAGACTCCTGGCAGAAGAGAGGGATTTGCAAAACAATAGACTGAGGTGGGGTTGGCCACTCCAGAGGAAGCAGTTCAGAGCTGGGCCAAGTGGATGTGGAGGAAGAGGAAGGCATGATTGGTGCACAGCTAACACCCTCACCAAGAGCACAGGGGCACCAGCCAAAGATACTGCTTGAGGGAATACTGACTGCTGAATGAACCATGTTCACACAGACCAAAGGGGCTAGGTGACCTCAGGCCTGCCATTCATCCCAACCTTGTTCTAGAAGCAGGGAGTTCAAGTGGAGGAGGTCCAGGGTGATCACAGAGGAAATACGAGGAAACAGCCAAGCCTAAGACTGTTTCTGCCTGGGACAGTCACAAAGGTCCTATGATTTGCCATACATCTTGAAGCTTCAGGGTGTACATCATCTCACAGTACAGAAAGAAGGGAAGGTCAGGTAGAATGCTCTCTGTGGTCCTTGTTAGTTGGGAGTTCTGGTCTACATAGTAAGCTCCAGACCAGTCAGGGCTACCTAGTAAAACCCTGTTTTAAAAACACAAAAGCAGAAATCTCACAGAGATCCTTCTGCCTCTAGAGTTCTGGGAGGTGTGTGTCACCACACCTGAACTGTCCCTCCAGATCTTTATGCATCTACCAGCCTCGGGAGCTTACTATTCTTTAAGACATAATCATATCCTGACCCTCCTTTGCTAGAGCCCATTTCACTGAGAGGAAAAGCCACATTCATCTCATCGACGTACTTGTAAAGCCTCCAGTGGTGCTTGTTTCTTCCCTCCATCATCGCCCATTGTCCTCATCTCATCTCAAAGGACTCCAGCCACACCTGCTTCCTCCCTCTTCCCCACACTCTCTTGGCACTTGCTGTTTCTTTAGCCCTTGAGTGTCCTTTCCCCGGATATGTACAGAACTTACTTAATCACCTCGAGCCAGCCTTTGCTCCAACATCTTCTCACTTGGACTTTCTCTGCACCTTCTATTTGAAACTGTAGTGTCATCCTGAATCATCTACATCATCTACATCCTTCCTTTCACTTATCCCCCTCTGCAGCTAACACAACATATTCATTCTCATTCTCATTCTCTCTCTCTCTCTCTCTCTCTCTCTCTCTCTCTCTCTCTCTCTCTCTCTCTTCCTTTTCTTCCAGGAAAGCACAAGTTCCCAGTGGGCAAAAACTTTTGTAAGATTTCTTCACTGATGTAACTATTGACACACGTACAATAATGCTGGCACATCAAAGTCACTTGTCAAATATCTGTTGAGTGAACAGCAGCTCCCTCTACCTATAGGAGCTTAGAGAATAGATAAAAAGGTGGGATGGGGGCTGGAGAGATGCTCAGTAGTTAAGAGCACCTGTTGCTCCTGCAGAGGACCTGGGTTTGGTTCCCAGTAACTGTAACATGGCTCATAAATATCCATAACTCCAGTTTCAGGGGATCTGATACCATCTTATGACGACCACAGGTACCAGGCACACATGTGATGCACACACATACAAGCAAGCAAAACACCTACACACATAAAATAAGAAGCAAATCTTTTTTAAAAGAACATGTAGAAATGGGGCTGGAGGTCAACTTCCGAACTGCGGTCTCTTTTCCTGGTGGGCTTGCTTTTTACTCTTTCTTATCACTAACTTTTGGACTCAGCATTCGTCCCACATTCCAGAGACCTACCTCAAGCCTGTGGAGCATCATGCTAGCTTTTGGCTGCCACCTTGCTTCCTCAGGATCTGACTGATTGGCCCTACCAAGCACAGATGCTAGTCTGCTAGACTACAGCTACTGGCTCAAGTCAGGTTCCTGAGCTGGCTCCCTGGCCTGTCATCCACCTCTGACCACAGATCAATGACCACTAAAAAGAAGAGACTGCTCAAACACTCTGAAAGGCAGAGCGCTTGCTCTTACTGACCTAGGGTCTTTTATTTTATTTTTTCCCCTGGAGATGAGAGAGGAAACAGATTGGGACTCAAAACACACCAGGTGTTTAATAGAGGGCCAAGTGAACAGGGCTTCCAAACTGCATGCCAACACAGCAGCTTGCTACCGTTTTCAGCCCATTGCCTACATTATGGCTTCTGGACTCCACAAAAGGCAGTTGGGGAAGGTGGCTGGGAGTTCCAGCTGACTGTCATATGGCTTTCAGATCTCCTGGTGGGAAGACAAAGTCTTGGACTCCAGGCTCCTGTCTTGGCTTCTCCTGGACCTCTAAGCTCCCTGCTGTGCTCCTAGGGAAACCCCTGCCAATCCAAAGACACTTCTTCAGCTGCCCCCTCCCTGCCACTGCTCTGCCACAAGGAACGCAGGTAAAGTTTAGATTTAAGTGTGAAGCTCTCCACACTGACTTACCAAGTGACCATACCATATCTCTGCCTCTCAAAGACACCAAAGAGATAAAAGGATGATAGCAAGGTAAAGCAAGCCCTTTGCCTCCTAGGAGGAGGCGACAATGTGACATCTAATTAACAGAATTTGCATACTAGTGCACAAGGACATAGCCTATGATAGTGTTGCAAGCTGTTACATATGCAAAGATCTTCTGGGCTCCTGCTCCCCACAGGAGCAGATAAGAGACCACTCTGTAGAAAGGTACCAGCACAAAGGTACTTGCTGCTGCATGGGTTAGATGGGGATCCCACAGATGTGTAAGAAACTCTCCATAATGTTATGTCTGCTAGCTCATGGTGACATTTACAATAACTTCTTATTCAGTGGTTACCACCAGCAAAGCACTATACTAAACACATGTGAGAAAAGCTTAACTCAGGGGTTCTTCAAAGTTTATTCAGAGAATCGAGGGTCCCAGAGACCTCTGCATCTCCTCTGCGAGGGTTCCTGGTAATACTAAGATGGGATTTCCCTTTAATTCCAATACCCTTACAAATGTCATTTCACAGAGGCTACCTGACCTGACACTGTAAGACGCTGAGTGACAGAAATTACAAGGATCCAACTGTTTGCCTCAAGCAGGACTCTAAAGAAACACAGCCAAAAAAAAAAAAAAAAAAAAAAAAAGCGAAGTACGGTCCTTCTTTTCCCAAAAAACAGTTGTTTTTCATTAAACATTTATATTTATCTCCACTGAGTTACTGGGAGCCTCTCACCAACTCAACAAGCCTATGTGCCATACCTGGAGCATGAAACCAGACAAGTGATAAAAACTTTAATTCAGCTGGCTCACATCTTTGTCCCCATGCCATTAGAGTAGGAAAATGAATAGGAAAGCTACTGGAGGTGTGGCTTCCTTCCTAGAGTTATTGTTCCCCATGAGTGACACTCTGGGTTGGAGCCCCAAGACTGCATAAACCAGCCTTGTGGTGCATACCTGGAATCCTAACGCTCAGAAGGTAGATACAGCAGGATCAAGAGTTGAAAGCCAACCTACACAACAAGCTTGAGGTCAGCTTGGTACACAGCAAAGGGGGAATGGAAACAGAGCTTCTCCAGCAATCCGGATGTAGGACAGGCTTGGCCAGCAGTTCTGTGTAGTTCATTCTTACAATACCAATAAGTTCAGAATGCCTGGTCACCCTCTGCTTTGACAGAGAGGTGGGCAGTTCTCAATTGTACAAGGAAGAGCTACAGAGGCTGTTGAAAATCCCCAGGCTTGACCCTATGAAGGCTGGCATAAGAGTTCGGAGGTATGCATGACTCACCTCCCTTGCTCCACCCTTGATCCACATGGAAGTGTCACAGAACAGTAGCTGGGAATTTGATGTAAGTGAAGTGGCCGGGCCTACTCTGTTTAATATCACAGCCCTGGTGTTTCTGGCTAATCCTAATTCTGAACTCACTCACAGAAGATGTGTGATGTGGGTGACCCTTTGGTCCTCTGAAGGCTACACTGTCACAGAGTAGCCAGGAAGTGTCTTTCCAGGCTACCTAAGGTCCATCTGCTCAGAGTCTAAGCAGGGAGGCTGACCTCTTGATTGACACTTTCCTCTCACTCTGCCAGAGACCATCTGTACGGGCACCAACCTGACTGCCTGGGCCAGCCATCTTCCTGCAGGTGCAAATGGGCAACAGCAATGATAAACAGGCCGGGCCCAGGAGTGGGAGCCCTTCCTAATCACCCCCTGTTATGACCAGATCCCGGGAAGCACTTTGTTTCCTTCTCTGGGAGAAGCTTCTTTCTCACAGCAGGCTTTGTTCCTACAGCAGCATGCTGAGGCCTGGCCTCACTCCTTCCCATGCTTTCCAGGCCTTATAGTAAGATCAGTATGCGACCAGGTCCTTCTCGCACATTCTGCAGATGGCACAGAGAAAGGAAAGCTAACTTCTCCAAGGTTACACAGCATGTCAGCCAGGAAGGACATCCAAGCTCCCTGCATCTAAGCCACTGCATTCCCACAGCTAACACTCCTTGGCATTTGTGGGGTACAGAACCACTGTAACTTGAGACTGTGCTCCCCCTGCCTTACATCATAGACCTCTGGCTCTTCAGAAAAGAGATGCCAGGATAAGCTGGGCATCCCTTCATCTAAAAGTCCTTCAGAGAACCCATTGTCATCCAGTGTGAAGAAAGCAATGGACACCTCTTAAGAGCTTTCAAGTGGGAGGGGCAAATTAGCAGGTCCAGTGCCCTAGTTCAAGGCAGTTTGCATGGGAAAGAGGCAAAGGAGCCAACAGACACAGCTGTGAGCTGGCTTCTTTTTAATTGATTAATTAATTAATTAATTAATTTTACAGCCTGGCTGCAGTTTCCCCTCCCTCCTCTCCTCCCAGTCTCCACGCTCTCCACACACCCCTCTGTCCCCACTTCCCCAATCAAATCCTCCTCTGTTTTTGTTTAGGAAAGAGCAGGTCTCCCATGAATAGTAACAAAACATCAACTTGCAGTTGCAGTAAGACTAAGCACCTCCCCATGTACTAAGGCTGGGCAAGGAGACCCAGTATGAGGACTAGGGTTCCAAAAACCTGGAAAAGAGTCGGGGACAGTCCCTGTTCCCACTGTTAGGAGTCCCAAAGTGGACCAAGCTACACAACTGTCACACAGATGTTGAGCGTCTAGGTCAGTCCCAGGCAGGCTCCCTGGTTGTCGGTTTAGTCTCTGTGAGCTCCTGTGAGTCCAAGTTAGTTGATTCTGTGGTTTGTTTGTTTTTTAACCCCAATCTCCATTTCTGCACTAAAAGTCAATTCAGAAATAAAATGCTGGGACTGGAGAGATGGCTCAGTGGTAAGAGCCTTTGCTCCTCTCTCAGAAGAACCAAGTTAGTTTCCCAGTACTTGTGTCCAGCAGTTCACAATAGTCTGTAACTCTAACTCCAGGGGTATTGGATGTGTCTGGCTTCCACAGGTCCTTGCACTCTTATGCACTGACAGACACACAGACAGACAGACAGACACACACACACACACAGAGACAGACAGACAGACACACACACACACACACAGACAGACACACACACACACACACACACACACACACACACACACACAATCTCTAAACATGCAGGGTTAGTGAGTTCCACACAGAGCTCAAGATGAAGAGAGAAACAGAGCAGGTTGTGTGAGGAAGAAATGGAAAGGCTTGCACATATCCATGAGGCTCAGCCTGAGTCTTTAGCAGCCCTCCAGGAAGAGCCTCGTGTCTCAGCAGGTCTCTTCTGCTCTGTCCTCTCCTACCCACCAGCCTGGCACACATGGAGTGAAGGCATGTCTGCAGGTCCCCAGGATAAGGATCGTGAGAGCAGATTAGCTCTAGGAAAGGAGAGTGCTTGGCACTCGGAGCTGCGGAGGAGAAGCCGTGTTCACAGAGCACTTGACTTCCTGGTCCTGCTCATTTTCATCCTAAGTGTGGTCCAGCCAACCCAGAGAATGTCCATGGAGGGTCAACCTAGGAATGCCTCGAGGCTCATCCGTCCTGTGCCTTATGGCACAGATAGCCATGTCAGAATCCCTTAGACCTGTCCCTTCGTTTTCTCCTGCACTCAGCCCATAGCCTCACTTCTCATTTTCAAAATGTTCTCAATGATTCTCTAGATCAAGCATATGAGATAGGGGGTTTCCTATCAAGCTGATTCTAAAAGATATGGTCAAAATTTCAGTTAGACAGGGATGGTTTAGACTTCAAAACAAACATTTGGCAGCATGCACTGCTCACACAGCCAAAGAAATGAGGGGAGGGGTGGGCACCAGCAAGTTCTTAGGACCTATTGTGGGTTTCAGAGAATTCCATGTGCTCCTGACAGGCAGATAGCAATGTTCTGAAGAGAGAGCTATAGAGATGATGTTATCTTTTTCTAAAATAATGTCATTGCCTGACTGGAGTGTTCAGTGATCTGGGCACTGGCCAGCAAATCATGCTTTGTCCTTTTAAAGTTCAGAGTCAATTAATAAATAATACATAGGAATCATACCGATTAACCCAGAATAAAGCTTTATTACAAACAAATTCTAAAATGTAAATGGCTTAGATCAACTTCAAAAAACCTAGTAAGTATTTCACCTAAAATTAAACCTATTCACCCAGGCAAAATGTTAGGGCTGTGAAGACCTCACCACAGGGCCAGAGCAGGTCCCAGAAAGTTGATGAATTCTTTGAGGATGGGTGAATTTAAAAGAGAGTTCTAGAGGGCCTAAGCTTGTGGGTAAATCAGATTAAGTCCCTCCATGTGCTGTTTGGCTATTGTTAACTTGGCAAACACTACAGCTGTCCAGAAAGAGGGACCCTCAATTGAGAAATCCCCTCCATCAAATTGGCCTGTCTATGGGATGCTTTCTTAATGATCGACTTGGGAGGGCCTAGCTCACTGGGAGCAGTGCCATCCCTAGGCAGGTGGTCCTGGATTATGTAAGAAAGCAGGTTGAGCAAGCCATGGAGAACAAGCCAGTAACCAGCATTCCTGTTGTTTCTGCCTCTGATCCTGCCTTGAGTTCCTGCCTCAAGGACCAAGACCAGGATATATAATCCAAATAAACCCTTTCCTCCTCCCCATCCAGAACCCCCAACTCCCTTCCACTTCCCACTCAGGATTTGCCCTCTTCCCCTGGCCTCTTTCCAGACAGTCTTGAAATCCCCAGAGACTTGTGTATAGTATCAGAGCTAAAGATTTGAAGAAGCCCATGACTGCAGCCAGATCACAGAGGCCACTCTGTAGAAACCAAGCCTTTTTTGGACTTTCTGTTTCAGGCGCAGTGAGTATTTGCACACTGTGAACCCCATAAGGCCACCCTGTGGATAAACACATCCATGCCAGCAGCCGTCTCTGGAAGAAAGACATCATTATTAATTGGGGTTCTAGTTCTCCCCGTAATGCAGCAGGCACCAAGCTGACTTGATTTAATGATATGCAGGCACTTCCAGACCTCCAGTGGACACTTCACAAATAGATTCAAATTTTAACTGCAGAATGGACATGAACTTAGACAGCCTTTTATCACCACACCCATGGACCTGAGCTGTTTCAAGTGGCTGGCCACTTGGCCCAGCCTGCCACAGAGTGAATTTTCATGGGGTGGAGTCACAGGAAGAGACAGGTTTTGTTAGCTCTCCCTCACTGATGCCAAAACCCAAGAGAATGGAAGTGACTGGGATCTATTGGACCTGGTGCCAGACATCGGGCTAAGCCCTGCCTCCTGCCCAGTTCCCACTTGGACTTGGCTCTGATCCCCAAAGTGTTTTCACTTTATGGAGACTAGGAAGATTCCATTCTTAGTAGTACTCCAGGGCAGCTGTTTCTAATTACTTGTTGAAGAGTAACACATAACCAAAGGGAATTCTGGTTACAGAGCAATTTATTCTTCTACCCACCAGAAGTTATATACATTCATTCATACAGACCAGCACTGGGCTTGGTTACACTGGCCAGGATCCAGGTCAGGAAGGTTGGTAGTGGGAGTACTGAAGTGTGACAGTGCCACCCACATAAGCACCAGGGCACCTGGCTCCTTCCTAGTGGCTCTACTGAGTAAGTTCAACCTTCCTTGGATATTTCTGCTGGAAATCTTGGTGCCATTTCTTGCCTCAAAGCAACCAACTGTCATCTTAAAGAGGGGGGTTTCAACAAGGTCAAGTGTGTCTTTTACACCTCACTGCTCTAAAATATTGGATGGAGCTCCACTAGTCATCAGCTGTCTACCCTATGCCTAACGGCAGCCTTGGGAGGCCACCAAGGAAGCCATCTTCTCCACCTAGTCTTGTACTCATTCAGTCACACTGAGTGACTGGGTGCTTGCCCAGGCTCTTCAGAGTCATTTAAGTGCAAACTTTCATTCCTCAAATAACCACTGAGATGAGAAGTAGATGACTACACACACGCATACCCACATACACACACATACAGAGAGAGAATGAGAGGAGAGAGAGAACCAATGCAAACCCATAAAACCTATCCCACTCATGCCTTTCTCAAGTGGCTGGGTGGTGCTAACTTAGCTAACTCAGCCGCTGCTTCTCACGGGGCACATTGTAAGTAGCTCACATTATAAAGTTGCTCGCACCATCTTGCATCACAAAGTTCTCAAAGTACAGGATCCACCATGTTAGATGCAATGGTCTCTTTCCCCAGGAAAGCCACCTTGGGCTAGTTGAGAGAGAAACTTTCAAGGTCAAAGATAAAAAAAAAAAAAAAGACGTTATCTTGATTATCATTTCATCCCCACTGAGAACACTGCAAACTCCTATAGCAAGTGAGAAGGTTTTCTCACAAGGAGGATCACTGGCTGCTTGGCTGGTTCAGTAAGTGCTTGAGGAATTTTCTGTTGGTACCTCCAGAACGCTCAGGCCCGGCTTGAAACAGAGCATCTGAGTCTTCACCTCTCTGTGGTTAGCGACCTCAGCACACCAGAAATGACATGCAATAACTTCTAATGAAACTAGGTGCCATTCGGACGCAGCAGTAGTAGTTAGAGCCAAAATGCCTTGAGGCCTGCTGGATGTCAGGCACTGAGCCAGAATGATCATTCTCCAAGCAGTGACACAAGGTCTGTGGTGCCATGGTGCTCACTTCATTGATGGAAACACCAAGACTGATGGGTTGATGTCACTTTTTCAAGTCCCAGAATTGGTAAATATCAGAACCACAGTTGTATTTAGCTGGATAGGAAGATACAGGCAAGCCTGTGACTCTCTTCTTTCCAGCATAAAATTAGATATTGCTCTCTTTCAGAGTTCATCCCTAATGAATCTTCGGGAGCATCTCTGTACTGCATTGAGGCTAACTAGGCCTGCCTCACCTCCAGAGAAAAGGAAATAAGAAATCAAGACTATATGGCAACAATGTCCTTGTGTACACACACACACACACACACACACACACACACACACACACACACACATACACAGAGACAGAGAGACAGACAGAGAGACAGAAAGACAGCTGGAAGGGAAAAGATGGAATTTAGAAAGTTAAGGAACAGTGCTGCAGAATTCTCCCCTAAAGGGAGTTTCCATGGGGTCCCTAGAACGATGACATCAAGAGGCTAACATTCCCAGGGATTTAGCCATGGAAGGGTATGGAGGCTTCTATGACAACTCGTACGATTCTTTCCCAGAATTCCTTGTTGCTCCCTCGTTGCCTGAACCAATGCTCTTGGGAGGGAGCTTCTGCCTGTCCTCACCCTCTTGCCAATCTCTAATGTCTGCTCCTTTTCACTGAAATAAATTAAGTTATGTAGGTCAACTGATTTAAAATTCTCAAGAGCAGGTAGTACATTCAAACAAGAGGGGCATACTATGCTATTCTCTGGGCTTCATATCGTGTATTAAAATGCAAACACGCAGATGATTTCATCAGCATAAAAATGGAGAGTAGTACCAAAGAGCCATTTCTAACCTTTGATCCCTGGTCACCAGCAACCTCCTTAGGGATTCAGCTCTGCATTGCCCATTTCTCTGGCAATTCTAACAGACTGTCAGGGGCCTGGGGCCTGTCTTACCTTTCAAGGCAAATGCAAATTATTCCTATTATCCTCAGAATCCCACCACAAGATGTACAGCAACCATCCTGACCACAGCCTGATGTTCCAGGAAAGGCAGTATCATGTGTGCATTTTTGCACGCTGAGAACACACATTTGCTCAGTGACACAAAAGATATAATTTAACAGACACCAGAAAGGGACAGGAAGAGAGAACCAGTCTCAGCATGTGTTTTCAGCATCTCATCTCCTCTGAAAGAAAGTAGGCAGCAGAGGCTTCCAGGCAACTACTCCATCTGAAAAAGCTGCATTGTTCACCCAGCAGGGTACCCTTGGCAGTCACACCTTTCTGAGCTGAGAAAAAATTTCTATCCATTTATACTAAAAAATTTAAAGACAATGCTCATTAACGCACCAGGGCAAAGCACTAGAATAACACCCCAAAAGTGTATCTATCTGATGGGGATGGGAGTGGTGGGATCAGGAACAGTACACACTCAAATGACTTTTGCTGACATCACTCCAGAGTTCCTTCAGTCTGCACCAGCTTCAACCAGATGTGAAGGGGGTAGGTTAAAGCCAGACTGGAGCCTCTGAAGTCACCATGCTGCTGAAAAGATCGCCCTGGGGTCTAGGAGCCCCGTGGGAGAGGGCAGCATTGCCAAGGGAGCCTACTGGGCAGCATGGACTCTCTTCCACCAGTAGTCTCCCTTCCTCAACTTGCTTAGTGTGAGCAGACAGACCCCAAAGGTCAAAGTGCAAACGTCTATCTCCAGCCTCCTTGCAAGAGGCATAAAGAGGTCAACTTCTATCAGAACCATGTTGTGGCCTAGGGTTTCCAGAAATTCCCATGGTGTTGTGGTTCACCTTCTGCCAGCTTCTGGACCTGCCATCAGAACTAACCCTGTCACCTCAGCCTGAATCTGCAAAGTCGCAGATTGCAAAATAATCTGAAGTGCCTTCTCCAAATGCACACTGAGTACGAAAAGGAGCAGCATCACCCAGGTCTCACAGACAGAGATGCATTATAAATGGAGGGGAAACCGTAAATTACCAACGTAAAGAACACTCATGTCGGGAGCCCTGGCAGACAGTCTGCCCTCAGCAAGGATGTGAGGCATGCATGGGACAAAGGACAGTGCCGATTCCTAACTTGAACTCAGGTGACAGGGCAGAAGGTCACTGAGACTCAAGACAGAAGAGTCACAAACTATCACTGATGGTAGACAAGCTAAAACACCAGTGCCCCAAAGTTAACACTTCCATCATCATGAATGGACCGACACAAGACAAGAGGACAGAGCAGTGAGCACAGAGGCAGCCTGTACCACTCTCCCATGAAAGGAGCTGCGATGCCTGGAGAGGCAGTAGATTCCAGGGCTAGACAGACGAAACAGAATGTACCTGAGGACCCTGGGGTTCAAGAGCAGAAAAGGATTGTCAGTTGTCAAAGAGCAGCATGGAGCTCTCAGGGGGCTAAACTATGAGAATCTGAGCAAAACCAGCCTTACTGAATTATCTCTCCAAAATAACCAAATAACCATGATATTGACATAAATTAATACTGACCAAACAGAAAGAGATGGAAAGAGGAACAATTCTTCCTATCAGAAACCTCATTCACAAATACAGAAGGGAAGGGAACAACAGAAAATCTTTCTCAGGCTGTAGCACTGAGCTCAGGTGCTTCAGGCAACAGCCACTGATGAAGTCTAAAATCCTATGCAAAAGTTTTACAAGAGTCAGGCTATTTCCAAAGCCTCGTGCTCTCCCTAGGCCGTGCACTAGGGGGGTGAGAAAGAGCAGCACCACAGTGAAGGCAGACATCAGATACCAGCAGTCACTGAGCAATCCAGGGCAACAGCACAGGCAAAGGCATCATTTTTCCCACTGCTAACACACACTGAAGGGCATATCACCCCTGTAATACCCGGAACTACTTGCTCGGTCTGTAGAATTTTACGTGCTCAGTCTATTGTAAGGAAATAAACCCAAACCAACAAACAAGCTAATGGATCTGCAATCCTCAAAAGTCAAGGTGATAAAAACAAAGGAAGAGAGTCTTGGCCCCAGTGGGAGTTGATGAGGGAGAAGGGGAAGCAAGAAGAGATGATTAAAGGCAATATAGATCCTGAATTGGAGCTAAGATCAAAACAAGGATGTAACTGGAAAACCAGCAAACTCATGATGAGTTCAACCAAGAGACTTGTAAGCCACCGATAATTTCTTGGTTTTAATCATTTTAGTATGGTTCTGCAAGATGCTGAACTTCTAGGAGGCAGGCTGAAAAGGGGATGTAGGAACTCTGCACTATTTCATAACCTTCATGCAACCCTAAAATTACTTCAACATAAAAACGGGGGTGGGGGAGTCAAGCTGACTAAACAGTGTGCTTATTGACACAGTATATGCTCTGGGAAAGTCCTTGATCTTATCAAGGACCAGTAACTGGTCAGAGAAGCATATGCTCAGTAGCACCACCATGCACAATGGTTTGCATGTTATGGGAAAGAGAGTATGTGTTCTCCGACCCCAGGGTGATGTCCCATGGGCTCTGAGAAATCAGATAAAGTTCTGGTGTCTGCTCTAATTTCACATCCACACCAAAAGGGCCAGCCTATTTGTGACCTTGGGCAGCCCACCTGTTGTCTTTATACTCAGTTTTCCCATAATTAAGTTGGAGAATAATGTGGGCTCTACCTCTTCACAAGGATTGGCTAAAATGAATTATGTGGGAAAGTTTTGAAAAATCACAAAAGCATTATTCAACTCTATAACTATCTTATCGTTCCCAGATTTAAAATATTCTTATTTCATTGTTTTCAGTCTTTGGTGAAAACTGGTTATCAAACATACCCTTTCAACTTCAAAACTATTGCATGTTACTAGGCATCTGCTATGTTGAAGGCACTGGCTTAGATACTATGGTGAATGCTAAAAATGAATGCACATGACTCTGGATAAATGAGTTTCCACCCTTTGGAAGGTGATGATGACCTGTATACATCAGTAAATGACAACATAAAACCAGATGCGGAAATGGCTAGCTGCCTGGCAGGTGTCCCACTGGACATGCAGAAGAAGAACTCAGGCCCGTTTTTTCTTCATTGTTCTGATCACACAGAACCTTGTGCTTATTTGTGCACATTATTCCAGAAACTTCCTCACAAA
Organism: Onychomys torridus; assembly: GCF_903995425.1. Classification (NCBI taxonomy): domain Eukaryota; kingdom Metazoa; phylum Chordata; class Mammalia; order Rodentia; family Cricetidae; genus Onychomys; species Onychomys torridus. The sequence continues at coordinate 133,806,056 of NC_050445.1, forward strand.
ATCCCACAGGGTAAAAAAGAAAGAATTCCAAGTTTGATAATGGAAAAGGAGATGAATCTCCTGAGTCAGCCACCTAAGTCTGAGTAATAGCC